>NC_133822.1:2040528-2220528 GCF_047830755.1 Zonotrichia albicollis | reverse complement strand
AACCAAGGACTTTGAAACCAAAATCCTGGGGTTTTTTAACCAAAAATCCCTTTTTAACTATGGATAACCAAGGACTTTTTAAACCAAAATCCTGGTCTTTTTTTAACCAAGGACTTTGAAACCAAAATCCTGGTCCTTTTTTAACCAAGGACTTTGAAATTAAAATATTTTTCCTTTTTTAACCAAAATCCTGGTCTTTTTTTAATCAAGGACTTTTTAAACCAAAATCCTGGTCCTTTTTTAACCAAAAATCCTTTTTTAACCATGGATAACCAAGGACTTTTTTAACCAAAATCCTGGTCCTTTTTTAACCAAGGATTTTTGAACTAAAATCCTGGTCCTTTTTTAACAAAAAATCCTTTTCTAACTAAGGATAACCAAGGACATTTTTAACCAAAATCCTGGTCTTTTTTTAACCAAGGACTTAGAAACCAAAATCCTGGTCCTTTTTCAACCAAAAATCCTTTTTTAACCATGGATAACAAAGGACTTTTTAAACCAAAATCCTGGTCCTTTTTTAACCAAAAATCGTTTTTTAACCACGGATAACCAAGGACTTTTTTAACCAAAATTCTGGTCTTTTTTTAACCAAGGACTTAGAAACCAAAATCCCGGTCCTTTTTTAACCAAGGATTTTTGAACTGAAATCCTGGTCCTTTTTTAACGAAAAATCCTTTTTTAACCATGGATAACCAAGGACATTTTTAACCAAAATCCTGGTCTTCTTTTAATCGAGTACTTTGAAACCAAAATCCTGGTCCTTTTTCAACCAAAAATCCTTTTCTAACTAAGGATAACCAAGGACTTTTTAAACCAAAATCCTTGTCCTTTTTTAACCAAGGATTTTTGAACTGAAATCCTGGTCCTTTTTTAACGAAAAATCCTTTTTTAACCATGGATAACCAAGGACATTTTAAACCAAAACCCTGGTCCTTTTTTAACCAAAAATCCTTTTTTAACCAAGGATAGCCAAGGACTTTTTAACCAAAATCCTGGTCCTTTTTTTAACCAAGGACTTAGAAACCAAAATCCTGGTCCCTTTTTAACAAAAAATCCTTTTTTAACCAAGGATAACCAAGGACTTTGAAACCAAAATCCTGGTCCTTTTTTAACCAAGGACTTTGAAACTAAAATATTTTTCCTTTTTTAACCAAAATCCTGGTCTTCTTTTAATCAAGGACTTTGAAACCAAAATCCTGGTCCTTTTTCAACCAAAAATCCTTTTCTAACTAAGGATAACCAAGGACTTAGAAACCAAAATCCTGGTCCTTTTTTAACCAAAAATCCTTTTTTAACCATGGATAACCAAGGACATTTTTAACCAAAATCCTGGTCCTTTTTAACCAAGGATTTTTAAACCAAAATCCTGGTCCTTTTTTAACCAAAAATCCTTTTTTAACCAAGAATAACAAAGGACTTTTTAAACCAAAATCCTGGTCCTTTTTTAACCACGGATAACCAAGGATTTTGAAACCAAAATCCTGGTCCTTTTTTAACCAAGGACTTTGAAACCAAAATCCTGGTCCTTTTTCAACCAAGGATTTTTGAACTGAAATCCTGGTCCTTTTTTAATGAAAAATCCTTTTTTAACCATGGATAACCAAGGACTTTTTAAACCAAAATCCTGGTCCTTTTTTAACCAAAAATCCTTTTTTAACCACGGATAACCAAGGACATTTTTAACGAAAATCCTGGTCCCTTTTTAACAAAAAATCCTTTTTTAACCACGGATAACCAAGGACATTTTTAACGAAAATCCTGGTCCCTTTTTAACAAAAAATCCTTTTTTAACCAAGGATAACCAAGGACTTTTTTAACCAGGTACATCCTACAGAACTTGGTTTAAAAAATCCTTGGTTATCCTTGGTTTAAAAAGTCCTTGGTTAAAAAAGGAGCAGGAATTTTGTCCTTGGATGTGTCCAGAGGGATAAATGAGGGAATCCAGAGGCTCCAGCCTGTTTGGGGTCTCAGCTGGGCACTCATTAATGAAATTAATCAAGATTTGTGTGGCCCAAACCAACCTGAAAGCCCAACTGAACCTAAAACCCCCAAATTCTCCATAATTTACACTCAATCCTTTTAAAGCCCCCAAAAACATAAACCTCAACCCCAGCCTGCTCTAAATTCGCTTTGAGATGTGAATAACCCCATTCAGAACAGTTTTGGTGAAGTTAAATGTGATTTAAGTGGATTTCTTAAATAAATCCCAGAATTCCAGCCATCAACAGCTGGAAAATCACGGAATGTTTACAAACCACACATTTGCAGCTGAACCTGTTGTGCCCATTTTGTAAAAAAATCAAGAATTTAAGATCATTCTGAGTGGTTGTGAGCTGATCTAACTCCTTGTTAATTAATTAATTCTCCTCTTTAAATTATCCTTCAGAAGGCAACATTAAAAAATAAAAAAGCTCAAAATAGCATCCAAAAAACTCAGTGAACAGTCTCAATGACATCACTCAGAGAGGCAAGTTTTGATGAGGTAAAATCAAGAGTTTTTCCTGCGCTGTAAAGAACAGTGGGAAATAAATGAGGCACTGGAAGTGGTGTTATTAATGTTAATTTAACAAGCACAGCATTAGAGAGTTTCCTGTCTGCCGCAATTGAGGCACCTTTAAATGTCAGGCAGAAAAAAAAAGAAAATTATTTAGGCACAGTGACTAGAATTAAATCCACTTGCAAGGAGAGAAAAATGACAGAAAATGTTCCGCCGCTGCTTTGTGTTTTTGTTTCCTTAGATTATCTTTTTTTTTCCCACGTCTTTGACGTCAAAGTGATTCATGAATTGATTTTTTTTTTCACTTAAGGATGCTGGAAGATCAATATCAAAATTATTGTGGATATTTGACTCGGCGTTTAAAATTCAAAAGAATGGATGGTGCCATTGTGTTTCCAGCACAGAAAATTGTGCTGCATGACAAAATCCACTTTTTAGGAGTTTTTTTTCTTTTTTTTTTTTGCAGTTCTGCTTGCAGGAAGTTTCCAGAAGAATCTGTGGTCATACAATTGGGCTGGGATGTATTAACAGCCCCCCCTGAGGCCTGGAAAATAAAGATATTTTGGAATAACTGAGGTGGAAAATCTGCAAACTCATCCCTGCCTGACCCAACCCTCAGTGTGTGACAGCACCAAAGTGGGACCTGAGTGAGGAGAAAGCCACCTCAGATATTAAATAAGTGCTGAGAGGACACCAGGAACCAACGTGGGAAACAGCAAAAATAAAATAATTCAGATTTTCTAACCGCTCCTTGCACTGCTGGAGGATTTTTGGAGCCCTTCAAGGAATTTGTTGTGGAAAAATGAAATTATTGGGTGCTGTTGGAAGGAGGTGAGCCCAGCCTGGTACCTGGTTGTCCTCCAGGTTGATCACCTCCAGCAGCTCGTGCTCCTCCAAGCCTTGCAGGCTGTTTATTTTGTTGTTGGACAGATTCACGCGCTGCAGCTTCTTCAAGCTCTTCAGCCCATCCACCTTCTCGATCTGGTTAAAGCTCTAAGAAAAAATGAAAGCAGAGAAATTGCAAATAAACCTCTGTGAGAAACAATGTTCCTGAGGGGGAAAAAAAAAAAAAGGAGTTATTTGTTGGATTTGAGGAGTTTTTGTCATGGAGAATTCTGTAAAAATAGGCTTTTATGCATTAGCCTCACACACATCCTGATGTGTTACATTTCTGCAGATACAACTCTATGGAAAACAAAATTTTTGAGGGAAAAAATGGGTTATTTGTGGGATTTGAGGAGTTTTTGCCGTGGAGAATCCTGTCACAAATAGGCCTTTATGCACTAGCCTCCTGATGTGTTATATTTCTGCAAATATACCTTTATAGAAAACAACTCCTTTTTTCCCTCAGGAATTTTGTTTTCCATAAAGGTACATCTGCAGAAATATAATACATCAGGATGTGCATGAGGCTAATGCAGAAAAGTCTATTTGTGACAGGATTCTCCATGAGAAAGGATCCTCAAATCCCACAAATAACATTCCTGAGGGGGAAAAAAACCAGTTATTTGTGGGATTTGAGGATCCATTCTCATGGAGAATCCTGTAAAAATAGGCTTTTATGCACTAGCCTCACACACATCCTGATGTGTTATATTTCTGCAGATATACCTGTATGGAAAACAACATTCGTGAGGGGAAAAAAAGAATTATTTGTTGGATTTGAGGATTCTTTCTCATGGAGAATTCTGTCACAAACAGGCATTTCTGCATTAGCCTCATGCACATCCTGATGTGTTTCATTTCTGCTGATAAACCTCTATAGAAAACAACTCCTTTTTTCCCTCAGGAATTTTGTTTTCCATAAAGGTACATCTGCAGAAATATAATACATCAGGATGTGCATGAGGCTAATGCAGAAAAGTCTATTTGTGACAGGATTCTCCATGAGAAAGGATCCTCAAAGCCCACAAATAATATTCCAAAAGGAAAAAAAGAGAGTTATTAGTTGGATTTGAGGAGTTTTTGTCATGGAGAATCCTGTAAAAATAGGCTTTTATGCACTAGCCTCACGCACATCCTGATGTGTTATAATTCTGCAGATATACCTGTATGGAAAACAACATTCGTGAGGGAAAAAAAGAATTATTTGTTGGATTTGAGGACTTTTTGTCATGGAGAATCCTGTAAAATATAGGCCTTAATGTACAGGCCTCATGCACATCCTGATATATTTCAGCTGATAAACCTCTATGGAAAACAACGTTTCTGAAGGAAAAAAAAAGAGTTATTTGTTGGATTTGAGGACTTTTTGTCATGGAGAATCCTGTAAAATATAGGCCTTAATGTACAGGCCTCATGCACATCCTGATATATTTCAGCTGATAAACCTCTATGGAAAACAACATTCCTGAGGGAAAACTGAGTTATTTTCCATAGAGCTTTATAGCAGAATTTAACACATCAGGGTGTGCATGAGGTTAATGCAGAAAGGCCTGTTTGTGACAGGATTCTCCATGAGAAAGAATCCTCAAATCCAACAAATAACTGGGTTTTTTTCCCCCTCAGGAATATTATTTGTGGGATTTGAGGATCCTTTCTCATGGAGAATCCTGTCACAAACAGGCCTTAATGCATTAGCCTCATGCACACCCTGATGTGTTTAATTTCTGCTAACACACTTCTATGGAAAACAATATTTGTGAGGCAAAAAAAAAATTATTTGTTGGATTTGAGGAGTTTTTGTCATGGAGATTCCTGTAAAATATAGGATTAATGCATTAGCCTCATGCCCATCCTGATGTGTCACATTTCTGCAGATATACCTGTATGGAAAACAACATTCCTGAGGGAAAAAGGGAGTTATTTGTTGGATTTGAGGAGTTTTTGTCATGGAGATTCCTGTAAAATATAGGATTAATGCATTGGCCTCATGCCCATCCTGATGTGCCACATTTCTGCAGATATACCTGTATGGAAAACAACATTCCTGAGGGAAAAAGGGAGTTATTTGTAGGATTTGAGGAATTTTTGTTGTGGAAAATCCTGTCAAAAATAGGCCTTTATACATTAGCCTCATGCACATCCTGATGTGTTATATTTCAGCTGATAAACCTCTATGGAAAACAACATTCCTAAAGGAAAAAAGAAAGTTATTTCTTGGATTTGAGGATCCTTTCTCATGGAGAATCCTGTCACAAATAGGCATTTCTGCATTAGCCCCATGCACATCCTGATGTGTTATAATTCTGCAGATATACCTGTATGGAAAACAACATTCGTGAGGGAAAAAAAGAATTATTTGTTGGATTTGAGGACTTTTTGTCATGGAGAATCCTGTAAAATATAGGTCTTAATGTACTGGCCTCATGCACATCCTGATATATTTCTGCTGATAAACCTCTATGGAAAACAACATTCCTGAGGGAAAACTGAGTTATTTTCCATAGAGGTTTATAGCAGAATTTAACACATCAGGGTGTGCATGAGGTTAATGCAGAAATGCCTGTTTGTGACAGGATTCTCCATGAGAAAGAATCCTCAAATCCAACAAATAACTGGGTTTTTTTCCCCCTCAGGAATATTATTTGTGGGATTTGAGGATCCTTTCTCATGGAGAATCCTGTCACAAACAGGCCTTAAGGCATTAGCCTCATGCTCATCCTGATGTGTTATATTTCTGCTAACACGCTTCTATGGAAAACAATTATTTGTGAGGCAAAAAAAAATTATTTGTTGGATTTGAGGAGTTTTTGTCATGGAGATTCCTGTAAAATATAGGATTAATGCACTGGCCTCATGCCCATCCTGATGTGTCACATTTCTGCAAGTATACCTGTATGGAAAACAACATTCCTGAGGGAAAAACGGAGTTATTTGTTGGATTTGAGGATTTTTTGTTGTGGAAAATCCTGTCAAAAATAGGCCTTTATACATTAGCCCCATGCACATCCTGATGTGTTATATTTCAGCTGATAAACCTCTATGGAAAATAACATTCCTAAAGGAAAAAAAAGAGAGTTATTTGTTGGATTTGAGGATTCTTTCTCATGGAGAATCCTGTCACCAACAGGCATTTCTGCATTAGCCTCATGCACATCCTGCTGTGTTATATTTCAGCTGACAAACCTCTATGGAAAACAACATTTCTGAAGGAAAAAAAAGAGAGTTATTTGTTGGATTTGAGGAGTTTTTGTCGTGGAGAATCCTGTCACCAACAGGCCTTTCTGCATTTGCCTCATGCCCATCCTGATGTGTCACATTTCTCCTCATGGAAAAAGGAATCACCTCTCTCCTGATTAGCTTATCTCCAACTCACCTTGAAGAGACAACAGCAATAAAAAAAGCTCTAACATTTTTAAAAAACTGATGTTGACCCAAGAACACTCCTGTCACCATCCAGCTCAAAATTTAGAACACAGAGATGCATGGAAAATTACGGAATATATCTACATAAATACATTGAATTTCCCTCTGTAATCATGGCTCCATTTACACTTGTGATTACAGAATAAATAATGAAAAAATTAAGGTGGGATAGAGAGGAGAGAGGCTGAGGGTTGGGAATGTTCCCCTGGAGCAGGGAGGGATCCAGGGAGAGCTGCCAGCACAGGGCAGGGCCTGCAGGGGCTCCAGGAGAGCTGCAGAGGGACTGGGGACAAGGCCTGCAGGGACAGCACCCAGGGAATGGCTCCCAGTGCCAGAGGGCAGCCATGGGTGGCATCTTGGCAATGAGCAATTCCTGCCTGGGCTGGCATTGCCAGAGCAGCTGGGGCTGCCCCTGATCCCTGCAGTGCCCAAGGCCAGGCTGGAGCAGCCTGGGATGGTGGGCTTGGAATGGGATGGGCTTGAAGGGCCCTTCCCACCCAAACCATTCTGGCATTTGGGACACTCAGAATCCATCCCCAGGGGTTTTTATGGAAGTTGGGGATGGCAAAGGGAAGGGAGACCCTTCCTGGAGTGCTGAGATTGCCAGTGAAGCCCCCAGAGCCCAAAATCCCTTCCTGGAGAGGAGTCGGGGTGGGGATGGATCCAATGCCAGGCTGGGAGAGCTGGGAATGGAGGGAATTCCCTGGAGAGGGAGCCTGGGCTGGGATTTTGGGAAGGGATTCCCAGAGCAGCTGGGGCTGCCCCTGATCCCTGCAGTGCCCAAGGTTGGACACTGGGGCTGGAGCAGCCTGGGATGGTGGGAGCTGTCCCTGCCATGGCTGGGGTGGCACTGGGTGACCTTGAAGGTCCCTTCCCACCCAAAGCATTCCATGATTCCATAATTCCCTGATTTGATACCAAAATCTCTCTGGAATACATAAATCCATATTAATCCACACCAAGTGAAGGCTCCATTCACTACCAGTGACAGCACAGAAAATGTTTAAAAAAATAACAATTAAAGAAAACCTCAATTTTCCTGTCAAATCTTCCAGACTTTCCCACACAAAATGCCCCAAATTTTTGAGAACCAACCCTCAGAGTTTTTTCAAACAAGGCCCTGATTTCTCACCGGCCTCCAGATGGTTCCATTCCTCAGGGCCTCACAAACCAGAGACTCATTGGTGCCCAAACTCCAAGCAGGGACAACAATTCCCTGTCCCACACATCCCCAGGAATCTCCACAGGATTCCTCCTCCATCACCTTGCAAATTTTATTTTTCAGCCTCACCTTGTGCTGAAAGCTTGCAAGCCTCATCTCCTATTAATAAATATTTAGGAACTGTAGAAATAAATAAGCCAGCTGACTCTAATGTTAATCCAGTTGTCTGTCCTTGACATTTTTCCTGACTTTTAAATGTTTAATTAGGTTATTAATAGCACGGAGGCTTCGTTAGCCCTCTGGTTAATCAGGTACAGCTCGGAGCTGGAATTGCAAAATGCTGGGCCAGAGGTGCACAGAAAATTCTGGGAACAAAAGGGATTTGGGGATGGATCCTTTAAAAAATAGAAAATTCCTAAGGGTCCAGTTCATTAGAGCTGTGCTTCTTATTTTATTTTTTTTTCCTTTGCAAACATGAGTGGAATTTCTTATTTAATTTTTTTTTGCTTTGCAAACATGAGTGGAATAACGAGGGTTTTGGGCAAAGGAGAATTTACAGGTTTTGAAGTGTTCCTCCCAAACTCCAGAACTTTGTGCTCCTTTCAAACTTTAAAAAAAAAAAACTCATGGGGAGAGAAAGCTGAGAAGAAAGAAAGAAGAAGAAAAGAAAGAAGAAGGAAAGAAAGAAGAAGGAAAGAAGAAGAAAAGGGGAAGAAAAGAAGAAGGAAAGAAGAAGGAAAGAAGAAGGAAAGAAGAAGGAAAGAAGAAGGAAAGAAGAAGGAAAGAAGAAGGAAAAAAGAAGGAAAGAAGAAGGAAAGAAGAAGGAAAGAAGAAGGAAAGAAGAAGGAAAGAAGAAGCAAAAAAGAAGGAAAAAAGAAGGGAAAAAGAAGGGAAAAAGAAGGGAAAAAGAAGGGAAAAAGAAGGGAAAAAGAAGGGAAAAAGAAGGGAAAGAGAAGGAAAAGAGAAGGAAAAGAGAAGGAAAAGGGAAGGAAAAGGGAAGGAAAAGGGAAGGAAAGGAAGAAGAAAAGGAAGAAGAAAGAAGAAAAAGAAAGAAGAAAAATAAGGGAGAAAGAACAAAGAAAGAAGGAGAAAGAAGGATAATAATAATAATAATAATAATAATAATAATAATAATAATAATAATAACAATAATAGTAGCAACTGCATTTTATTCTAATTAATTCTAATTTTTAAAGAAAATGCTCAGCTAAAATCTCTTTCCATCACCAATTAACAAAGACAAGCAGTGTTATCAATAGTGATATCAGCCCCTCCAAACCCCAAACGAGGAACACGCTCACATTTAATGAGATTTCATTTTGGCCAGAGCAGATTCCCAAGGGAATTCCTGGTGGGCTTTTAAACAAAGCAGGAATTCAGGGCACACAGTGAAGGAGGGATTGGCTGTGGCTCAAATTTGGAGGAAAAAGCATCAAAGTATTTTAAAAAAAGCTCCTCACACTGCTAGAGCTCCTTTCAGAACATTTCCATGGCATTTGGCCAATCTGAGTTGATATTCCCCACTAAAAATGAGACCAAATTCCAATTTATTGCCACGGAGAGCTCCTGGAGGTATCCTAGATGTGAAATGTAATTTTATTAACGTTATTTGAATGTATTATTCAAAACATGCTAGATGTGAACACCTTCCCTGAACACTGCCAAGGGCCAATCTGAGCTGGTATTTTCTACATCCAATTTTACAGAATAGAAGAAAAACCTTTAAATTTTTAAAAGGATTGGAAAAAGAATATTTCTATTCTTGATAAGGGATTCATAAATGTCACTTCAAATATTTATGTGGGTGCTTAAAACTAATGTAGCCAATAGGAGCTCAGTAAAGGTTTTTTGGGATTTATTTTTGATGTTCCATAAAATATTTTTCACTTCTTATTACAAAGTAAAAGCTGTTTAAAAGCAGCCTGGTGCTTTTGGTGCCACTGGATTGCGTTAAAAATAGGTTTGGGTTGCGTTTCTGTGCAACATTTGTATTATTAAATTTGAAAATTTATAGTATTTGTATTATTAATTTTGAAAGTGTATAGTATTGTAGATATTTCTTATAATTTGTTATGTAATTATCTTCATATTGATTATATTTATAAGAAATTATTATATAATAATAGAAACATATAATACATATATATTATATATATTAGACAATATATTATATATATGTGTTATAAAAATATTTTATTTACAAAATATATAGCATATAATATATATAATATTTATCATATATATGGCATTATATAATATATAATATATAATATATATAAATACAATATATAAAATATAATATAACATCATAGTATATTATATAATTATACTAGATTATATAATTATACTATATTGTATAATATAACGTTACACTATATTACATATTATACTACACTACATTACATATTACATTATATTATATTGCATTATATATTATATATTATATATTATATATTATATATTATATATTATATATTATATAATATAACATCATAGTATATTATATAATTATACTAGATTATATAATTATACTATATTGTATAATATAACATTACATTATATTACATATTATATTATATTGCACTACATTACATAATACAAATATTATATTATATGACTATTTATATTATATTATGTTATATGACATTCTATTCTATTCTATTCTATTCTATGACATTCTACGACATTCTATGACATTCTATGACATTCTATGACATTATATAGTATATAGTACCAAATAATATATAATGCAAAAAAAAAAAATTTATTATCTTCATGTTTACAATATTCTATTTATCATTTCCATCCCGCTATTGCTCTCTGGGTAAGAGCCAGGCAGGAAAAGCTGAGGATGAATTTTCCTTACCAGGTCGAGGAGCCGGACGGGGAGGTTGTGCAGGCCCCGCACGGCCGCGAGCCGGTTGTGCGACAGCCCCAGCTGGGTCAGGCTGTGACAGCGCTCCAGCCCTCGGATCTCCTCGATCTCATTGTCTGCGCTCGGCTCTCAGGAGAAAAACATCAGCTGAACACAAACCCCGAGCGCTAATGAGGGGCTAATTAACAAATTGGGGTTTATGGGCTGGGGAGCTGGACATGAGCTGAACACAAACCCCAAGCGCTAATGAGGGGATCAATTAACAAATTGGGTTTATGGGCTGGGGAGCTGGACATCAGCTGAACACAAACCCCGAGCGCTAATGAGGGGATAATTAACAAATTGGGGTTATGGGCTGGGGAGCTGGACATGAGCTGAACACAAACCCCGAGCGCTAATGAGGGGCTAATTAACAAATTGGGGTTAGCTATAGGTTATAGCTATAACTCATTAGCTATAGGTTGCTATAGGTTTCTGGAGGATGCACATCCCTCAGTATAGTCAGATTGTGAGACCCCTTTATTTGGTTACCCTAAGCTCATTGGGACATCAGCTGAACACAGACCCCAAGCGCTAATGAGGGGCTAATTAACAAATTGGGGTTTATGGGCTGGGGAGCTGGACATCAGCTGAACACAAACCCTGAGCGCTAATGAGGTGTGGTAAATAGGTATGATTCGTGCTGATAAAAATTGAAACAGTAATCAATATTGATACAGTAATTAATATTTGAGAATAATAAAATAGTTAATAGTAAAAAGTTGTAATGCCAAAGAGGAGAGGGAAAGGAGGGGCTCCACCCACTCCCCTTCCCAGCAGATGTTCTCAAGGAGCACAGGAAAGAAGCTGAAGATACAGTTGCTAAAAATGACCAAGAACCTGGTTGGGTCCAAGAAAATGCTAATTATAAGGGACTTATTGCTTTGATATGCAGATGCAGTGATACGTTAGTCTTGGCTTACACTGTACTGGCTTGGTGCACATGGGTAACCCAAAGGGGAATTAAAGGCCAACGAGGAAGAGGAGAGGTCTTCATCCAAAATGACCCCCAAAGACCAAACCCAGTGGTGGCGCATGTGGGGTAAAGGTGGTGATGAGGGCGGAGACAGAAAAGTGAGGAACTGAAAATGGGAGGAGATGGCACTGACACATGGCATGTAAGGGGTGACTGTCACTGGGCAGGCTGGTACGGGAAGTGGCAAGGGTCAAGAACCCTGCCCTCCGTACCCCGCGGTTGTTTTTGCTTATGTGCTGTTATTGGAACCAAATTATCCCTGATTTATATATATATATATTTAATTATTTCATTAAATTGTTGCTACCTTAAATATTGTTTGGTTCTTTTTAATGATGGGATAATTGGGCAAACATAAAAGGTCCAAGAAAATGCTAATTATAAAGGATATTATTGCCTTGATATGCAGATGCAGTGATACGTTAGCCTTGGCTTACACTGTACTGGCTTGGTGTGCATGGGTAACCCAAAGGTGAATTAAAGGACAACGAGGAAGAGGAGAGGTCTTCATCCAAAACGACCCCCAAAGACCAAACCCAGTGGTGGCACATGCATGGTAAAGGTGGTGATGAGGGCAGAGACAGAAAAGTGATGAACCGAAAATGGGAGGAGATGGCACTGACACATGGCATGTAAGGGGTGACTGTCACTGGGCAGGCTGGTACGGGAAGTGGCAAGGGTCAAGAACCCTGCCCTCCGTACCCTGCGGTTGGTTTTGCTTATGCGCTGTTATTGGAACCAAATTATCCCTGATTTATATATTTTCTAAACTATTCAATTAAAATTGTTGCTACCTTAAATATTGTTTGTTTTTTTTTTTTTGATGGGATAATTGGGCAAACATAACATGGTGATCAATTAACAAATTGGGGTTATGGGCTGGGGAGCTGGAAAGGATTTATCCTGAAGGGCTTTAAATCCCACTGATCCTACAGAAATTATTCCAGTTATAATTTTATGGGGTTATTTTAGTTTAAGTTATACCTGTTGTGTCCTGGCTATCTGTCCTGAGAGGAGAAAGTGGATTTTCAATGAACATCACAGTTATAAACAGCAGCACAAGGAATTAGAATTCCTCTCAGGGAAATTCGGCATGAACAGAACTCCTCAAATTCCCTAAACAAAGAACTTTGGACAACAAATCCAGCTCCAATTCCTCCCTGAAATGGCTGAAGTGAGAGGAATCTGCCCAAAATCAGGTAAAACTCTGGGACTCTTTGGTGACTGGAATTAATCAGAAGTTTGAATAAAGCAAAATTAAAGTTTAAGCCACAATGTGAGGCAGCAAATTGCTCAGCACTGAACAATAATAAATTCAATTTTTGCCTTTTCGTGACTCACTAGAAAGCTTTGTCGCTTATTTTGGGCCAAGTTTTGCCTCTCTCTGGTTGGACAATTCCTCCCTTTGGAAAGCTCTCAGGTGTGCACAAAAAAAAGGAGAAAATTACCTGAAAATGTGCATCAAAATTCACCAAAATGGTGAGGAAGGTGAGTCTGTCACTGGGAAATGTTTCTGCTTCTGCAGGAGATTTCAGAGGGGATTAAAATCTGATTAACAATCAGATTAAAAATCAATTTATCAGCTGAACAATCTGATTAAAAAATCTGATTGCTCTGCCAGGTGAGGAGAGTTTGAGGCAGATTGGGGCCACTGAATTTTGAATTTCCAATCCTGCCATCATTTTCCTCTTTTTTAGGGGTTTCTCTTGTGTATATAAAAACATTTTTATCCCCATTTCACCAAATGAAGAAATCTGAGGCCGCATGAAAAAAATCCACAATATCAAAACCTACAGATCAGCTCCCCAAAACAAATCTTTCATTTTATATATTTCTTTATATTTTCTCCCCTTTTTCATTTTGCTGCATGATGGAAAATTAGGATTGTAAAAGAAAAGTGGTTTGGTGCCATTTTGTGACAGGATTTGTGTCACCTGCAGGCTTTGTAGAGTGGGAAGAACACAAATAAATAATAATTTTTTACAATAAAAAACTATTTTAATAAATCATATAATATGCTATATATATATAATACATACTATATTTATTATACATATTTCTTTTAGATAGATTTATTTTTAATATATATTATTTAAATTTTATCTTTAAATAATATATAATATATAATATATAATATATAATATATATGATTATATTACATATAGTATAATTATATGATATATAGTCATATAGTATATGTTATATTTTAACACCATCAATGCTGAAGTAAATGAAGCTCAGTCTCAGCACCAGAATTACAATTTTATCTCAATTCTAAGGACAAACTGACATGAAGGGGAAAATACAAAGAAAAGTGGTATTTATGTGAAAAAATAGCAAAAAAAAATATCAATTTTTCTCCCATTTAAGATCCCCAAAGGATACAATCCAGCAGGAGCTTGGTAAGTGAGTGGTATTCTGATAAATCTGTCATTTTTGGGATTTGATTGTGTGAAAAATCTACTTCCTAAAGGAAAAAAAAAACCAAAAAAAAAGAGAGAGGAATTTGGGGTTATTTCTTCAGCATTTACTCTGGCTGGGAGTTTGTTCCACTCTCCCACCACATGCAGGAGTTCGGTGTGGAAGAAAATATAAATATAAATATAAATATAAATATAAATATAAATATAAATATAAATATAAATATAAAGTAGAAATATCAATATCAATATAGTTTATAAATATAAATATGAGTATAAGTATAAATATAAATAAAAATATAAATATAAATATAATTATAAATATAATTATAAATATAAATATAAATATAAATCAGACACAAAGATTTGGGAAAGGAAGATGGAAAAGGAAAATGTGAATTGAGGTAAGAAAGAAGAATAAAAAACGAATAAAATTTGACTTGCTCAAATACATCTAACTTTGATTCAGAAAAATGGTATTGAACTTAAAACTTTAATTTTTTTATTTAATTTTTTTTCAGACTTACCCTGAGGTTTTTGGGGGCTTTAAAATTGAAATACGTGGTCAGTTCATTATTGGAAGCATTCAGCTCTACTAAATAAGGCATGTGGCTGACACAGGAAAGATCTAGAAAAGAAATAAAATGTCAAATGCTGGGCCTGAATGCAAAGATCATCCCAGCAAAATGTGATAATTACATCCTGCAGCAATTAAGAGTTAATTTGGAGCTGCACGTGCAGAAAGTGATGCCTAAATGCAGAAATCAGAGATATTAACACCTTCTCCTAGAGGGGAAAAAAACCGGTGTATAAACCATAAAGAATAAATATCGAAGTTAGACATTTAATTTTCATTATGCTAGCTGACTTGCCTGGAAGTAAGAATTTATTTTTATATTTTTAGATATTGTTATGATAATATAATATAATATAATATAATATAATATAATATAATATAATATAATATAATATAATATAATATAATATAATATAATATAATATAATATAATATAACATAACATAATATAACATAATATAACATAATATAACATAACATGGTATAACATGGTATAACATAATGTAATATAAATATAACATAGTATAATGTAACAATGTAATGTATTATATTACATTATATTATATTACATTAATACAATGTAATTATGTATTAATATATGTAATTAGACATTATATATTATATAAAATATCTTTTAAAATATCTAATTATATATATTATATAATTATATATAATTTAATTATATAATCTATATAATTAGATAAAATTTTATATATATACAATGTAATGCAATGTATATATATATACACATATATAAAATGTATATATAATACATAATTTTATATGTATATACATATACATATAAAATTATCTAATTATATATGTATATATATGTATGTGTATATATATACATATACATATATATATGGATGTATGTATATATATGTATATATAATAGATAATTTTATATGTGTATATATATACATATAAAATTATCTAATTATATATATTATGTAATTAGATATAATTTAATTATATAATATATATAGATACTTTTATATAATGCAATGCAATGCAATGTAATGTAATGCAATGTAATGAAATGCAATGTAATGAAATGCAATGCAATGCTATGTAATGCAATGCAATGTAATGCAATGCAATGCAATGTAATGCAATGTAATGTAATGTAATGCAATGCAATGTCATGCAATGCAATGCAATGTAATGCAATGCAATGTAATGCAATGCAATGTAATGTAATGCAATGCAATGTAATGTAATGCAATGCAATGCAATGCTATGTAATGCAATGCAATGTAATGCAATGCAATGTAATGTAATGCAATGCAATGTAATGTAATGTAATGTAATGCAATGCAATGCAATGTAATGCAATGGAATGCAATGTAATGTAATGCAATGCAATGCAATGTAATGCAATGCAATGCAATGTAATGCAATGCAATGTAATGTAATGCAATGCAATGCAATGTAATGCAATGCAATAATAAATGAGATTTCTAAGAACATGGAGTCGGATTCATCATTCCTGCCTGAAATGGGGGACCCCAAAAATGCCAGACCCCTTCACCTTGATGTCTGCTGGGGTGATAAACTGAGAATTTGAGCTCCATGTGCTGCTCTTAATGGCCTGAGGAGGTTTTGGGATTTTGGAGGAGGTTTTGGGATTTTGGAGGAGCTCAAGCCTGGCTCTGTGCAATGTTTGTCACCATTCAATGTCAGCCAGGCTTGGTGACACCAAACCTCCGTGCTCCACTGAATTTCTCATCTGCAGCAGCTTCACCAGGCAGCAATTTGTGCTTTATTTACTCCATACCATTAATTTTATTGGAGGAAAGCTCCATTTTCTGCAGGTGAACGTATCCAGAGAGAATGCTGACGTCCCTCAGCCCACGACCCTGGAAAAAGGAAAGGATTTTAATCACAATTTTAATAACTGGTTAATAACTCTGCCCACCCAAAGCCCCTCCAGCCGCAGCAGGACAAGGTGACTTTACAAAAAGTGATGGTGGAGCAGCCAGAAATGGAGAAAATGCCAAAAAAAACGACTTTAAAGCAACACAACCACTTCAACTTCCTGAATGCAGCATTCCTGGGGATTTACACATTCCTCTACTTTTTTTTCCTCCAGCTGACTGAAGAAGGAAGATACATTTTTCACATCTAATGACTGGATAAGGAAAAAAAATCATAAAATAATAATAATAAAAATATTACAATATAATATCAACATAGTAATATATTATTATATATAATGTACAATACATAATATTATATAAAATAATATAAATGTAATGAATATTATAATATAATATAATATAAATATAATTATATTATAGAAATAGAAATATAATTAAATAATAATAATTTTAAAATCTCAGTGCTGATGCTAATACATGAAAAAAAACCCTAACAAATCTCCACTCTGGCAGTCAGCAGGAGCCACTGTGAATCTTAGCAAAAACCCAATTTTTATAACCATTTTATTGTCATTAACTTGAAACAGGCAGTGACCAAAATCTGCCTCTGGACATCTTGTTTTTTAACAAGGATTTTTTTCCCAGCTATTTGATGTAGAAAAAAAGGCAAGTAATATAATATATATAATATTATATGTAATAATAATATATACATATCTATATTCTATATATAATTTATTTTTATATTTTTATACATATTCCTATATATCATATTATATAGAATATACATGTCTATTTTTAGATATAATTTTTATCATTTTATATCTATTATATATAACATTATATAAAATACATATTTATATTTTATACATAATTGATTTTTATATTTTATATCTATTTTATACATAATATTATATAAAATATATATTTATCTTTTTATAGATAATTGATTTTTATATGTTTATATCTATTATATGTACAATACTATATGACATCTATATTTATATTTTAATATGGAATTTCTTGTTATATTTTTTATCTATTATATATATAATATTATATGAAAACTATATATTTATTTCATACATAATTGATGTTTTATATTTTTATACTATTGTATATATTTATATTTTTAGATATAATTTATTTTTATAGTGTTATATCTATTATATATAATATTATATAAAATATATTTATATTTTATACATAATGGATTTTTATATTTTATATCTATTCTATACATAATATTATATAAAATATATCTTTATATTTTATACATAATTGATTTTTATTTTTCTATTTTATATATAATATTATATAAAATATATATTTATCTTTTTATAGATAATTGATTTTTATATGTTTATAACTATTGTATATATTTATATTTTTAGATATAATTTATTTTATAGTGTTATATCTATTATATATAATATTATATAAAATATATATACATTTTATACATAATTGATTTTTATATTTTATATCTATTTTATACATAATATCATATAAAATATGTATTTATCTTTTTATAGATAATTGATTTTTATATGTTTATATCTATTATATGTATAATATTATATGAAATCTATATATTTATTTCATACATAACTGATTTTTATATTTTATATCTATTGTATATATTTATATTTTTAGATATAAATTACTTTTATAGTGTTATATCTATTATATCTAATATTATATAAAATATATTTATATTTTATACATAATTCATTTTTATATTATTTTATATATATTATATTATATTTATATTTTATTATCATTATAGATATTTATTTTATATCTATTTTATACATAGTATTATATAAAATATATATTTATCTTTTTATAGATAATTGATTTTTATATGTTTATATCTATTATATGTACAATACTATATGAAATCTATATTTATATTTTAATATATAATTGATTTTTATATTTCTATATATAATAAATATATAATATTATCTGAAATCTATATTTATATTTCATATATAATTGATGTTTTATATTTTTATACTATTGTCTAAATTATATTATATTATATCATTATATTACATTATATCACATTAGATTACATTAGATTACATTAGATTACATTAGATTTACATTAATATATTATATATACACTAATATTTTATATATAATTGATTTTTTTATATTCTAATATTTAAAAAATATTTTAATATATTATTTTTATACCCAAAAAAAGGGAATATGAGTGCAGAAAAGCACCTGAAGGTGATGTTTTTGGCTGGTACTCACGGGCAGTGACAGGTGCAGATAAACGTACTCAGTGCCGGGGGCGGAGCGGCCGAAGGTTTGCAGCCCCTCAGCGGCCGTGGCTTCATCCAACACCTCCTGCGAGCGACCCTAAAAACACCAGGAAAAAGGGAAAAAAAATGAATTTAGGGGAGGTTTATGAGGGGAAAATCCCACTGGGAGAACCCAGAGGCTGCCGGGGTTCAGGTGGGAACAGGGTTGATAAAAATCCTCTGTCGCTGGGATGTTTTAGCAAAAATTCCTTTTGCCAGGGTTTTTTTCTCCTGAGAAGTTGGGAAGGTTCAGTTTCTCCATGTTTTGTTACTTTGGAATGTGATTTGGAGAATTGTTTATCCGGGGTGTGAATTGTTTTTAATTAATGACCAATCACAGCCCAGCTGTGTCAGACTCTCTGATCAGTCACAAGATTTTATTATTCATTCTTTGCTAGCCTTCTGACAAAATCCTTCCTCTATAGTTTAGTATAGTTTTAGTCTATCATTTTCTTTTCACATAATTGTATCATAAAATAATAAATCAGCCTTCTGAGAACATGGAGCCAAGACTCTCATCTCTTCCCTTGTCTGTTTTCATTGTCCTATTTTCTGGAAAAATCCTTTTTGCCCAGGATTCTTCTCCTGAGAGGCCTCAGAGAAAAAGGAAAACAATATTATCTCATTTGCTTCTCCTGTGTTTGGCTGCTTTGGGATGTGGTTGGAGATTGTTTATCCAACTGGTGATTGTTTGATTTTTTCGTGTGAATTGTTTTAATTAATGGCCAATTATGGTGAGGCTGTGTGGGTCTCTGAGGAGTCAGTCACGAGTTTTCATTATTATCTTTTTAGCCTTCTGTCTGTATCCTTTCTGTATTCTTTAGTATAGTTTTCATATATCATTTTCTTTTAACATAATTGTGTCATAAAATAATAAATCAGCCTTCTGAGAACATGGAGTCAGATTCTCATCACTTCCCTCATCTGTGTCACATTCATATTTTCTGGAAAAATCTGTTTGCTCAGGAATCTTCTCCTGGGAAGCTGAGAAGCCTCAGAGAAAAAGGAAAACAATATTATCTCATTTGCTGTGTTTGGCTGCTTTGGAATGTGGTTGGAGATTGTTGGATATTTTGGAGAAATAAAATTGTGAAAGATGGGACCCACCAGGGGTAATTTTAGATGATTGGCTTTTAGGCATTTACAGCATGGTGTGGCTAAAGCTGACAGACCAATAAACTCTTTTAATGTAATTAAGAAATAATTGGCTTCTGATTGTGATGGTGTGAATTATAACACCTGTATTGCCTCATCCTTCACATGAGACTGAAAATGGAATAAAAGTTTTTAAAACACCTCTCAGTTACCCCATCTCTGAGTCAGAAAAGAACTTAATCCAACTGAGACCAAGATATATAATAATTTCATTATAGCACCTACGTGTTATAGCAAGGGAGAGCACAGATTAATTTCCAAAATACGAGGTGATATTTTGTGGTGTTGGGATTTAAGGCCGGGCAGGGCAGGGCGAGAAAATTCCCACGTGTCCATGGGGTTTATTGAAGCTCAGGCCGGGAATTTAAGCAGGGAATTTGGTTAATTTAGCCATACATGTGTCAGTTTATCCTTAATTTTATATGGCCAGGAGCACTTGGCAGTGCTGGGTCAATGGCTGGAATTGACAATTTTCAAAGTTTTTTTTTTTTTTTTCTGAGACAGAGAGGGACGATCCAGGAGGACCCCGGACACCACGGCGACGGGAGGGACCCCAAAAAAAGCAGAAATTAGAGATGCCGCCGTTCTTCCCCCAAAATCCACACGGAGGAGGGAAAGAGCAGCTCCCTCCCATGCCCGCACCCCTCCCCACACAGCCCTGGGCCGAACCTCTGAGCGCTCCGAGTCTTCCTCCTCGCCCTCCTCCTCCTGCTCATCCTCGCCGTCAGGCGCGCCGGGCCGGGGCTTCTCCTGGAGCAACCCCTCAGCGAGCGCCTGCGGCGGCTCCTCAGGAGGGGGAAGCGGCTCCCCGGGGCTGCTTTCTGTGCCGTTCTCCTCGCCGCCCGCCATGAGCTGTGATAAGGAGAGAGGGGACGGAGGAAACTCCGCTATCGGGGCAGTTCCCGCTCAGGCTAGGCCGCCGCCATTTGTTTACGCGTTGCTATGGAAACGGGAAGCGCCGGTGATCGGCTCCAACCGCCCCGCCAGCCAATAGGAACGCAGAGCGCGCAGCGGGGCAGCATGGGAGTTGTAGTTCGCCTCCCTGAGGGAGCCCTTAGCCTCGCTCCCGCCTCGAGGCGCACAACAAAATTATAAACGTTATTGTGAAAAATGCCTATTTTATTACTGGCTTTTCGCAAATATTAAAATGAATATTATATGTGTTGTGTTAGAAAGTGATGCTGTGTTAATTTTCTTAAGTAGCGTGTTAAATATAGTTTTAGGTTATAACAAAATGTTAAAATAGAAACTATGCTATGTAAGATACTTTTTTTTTTCCTAAAGAAGGGACTCGCAGCGAGATAGCAGCCACAGGACACCTGAATCTTTCAGAAAAAGAGAATTTATTGCCCCATTATCAGGAGAAATGAACTTATTCCTGCCTCATTTGAGCAGGATGACACCATCAGGATTCAGAGGAAGAAGCTGACACTGCCCAGACAGAATCCTGAGTTTGAATGGAATTTATGCATCATGGATGAGGTGTATGAATATGCAATAGGTTATTGTTTTTAAGGGTTAATCCTCTGCTAACATGGGTCCTTTTTTGGGCTTATTTTGCCCAGAAAAGATCCCTGGACTGTTCCTAACTCTTTCTTTCTATTGTCTCATATTGTCCTAATTCAAACTGTCCAAATTATTATTACTCTAATTACATTGCTATTTTTATAACCATTTTATTACTTTTAAACTTTAAAAATGTTAAAGAACGAGTGATTGGCATTTTTCACAGTTATAAATATGTCAATTTAAGGAGATAAAGAGGAGCACAAAGACTCTCTGGTGAGCACAGAGCCTTTACTGCAGCCTCAGTGTGTGCAGGGTGACCAAATTGGTTTTGATCAACCATAAGGTGACCCAGACCCTTATTAAACCCAATTTGCATATTAACATTGACACACCTGAGGATGAAATGGTTTCCAGGTGTGCCGTGTCTCACCTGTACGACCACAGCCCCCAGAACCCCACCTGTAACCTGCGGTTGTGCCACCTGTGAAAAATGCCAATCACATGTTTTTGAAATGTTAAAAGTTTAATAGTAATAAAATGGTTATAAAATAGCAATACAATTAGAGTAATAATAATTTGGACAGTTTGAATTAGGACAATATGAGGCGATAGAAACAAAGAGTTATGGACAGTCCAGGTACCTTTTCTGGGCAAAATAAGCCTAAAAAAGGCTTATTCCTATGGCTGCTATTCTCAGTGTGAGTCCTTTCTTTAGGAAAAAAAGTATCTTACATAGCATAGTTTCTATTTTAACCTTATGTTATAACCTAAACTTTATTTACCACACTACTTTTGAAAATTAATACAGCATCACTTTCTAACAAAGCACATATAATATTCATTTTAATATTTCTGAAAAGCCAATCATAAAATAGGCATTTTTCACATATCCCGTTGGGAAGGGCCAAAAATAGCATAAAAGAGGGATTTCAGGCAAAAAAATGGAAGGGGAAAATACTTTTTGTTAGGGATCAGTAAATGGCTGGGTCTCTTCTCCTGCCTGAGGAGATGACTTTAAGTGAGTTTTGTGCCTCCAATTGCACTGGAGCAGACCTGGGAATATTAATTTTATAGCTGTATATCTATATCTATATATCTATATGTATATACACACAGAGAGAAATATAAATTAGATTTCTGCTATTACACTTTCTTTCACAACACACCATTAACGCTCCATAGTTGGTGAAATACTGTTTTTCCTTAAGAGAAAGGTACAATTTCAGAACTGACGGGGGGAAAAAAATAAAATCTATATAATTTTGCCAGATTTTTGGGAAATAATGAGAGATGAGACTGTCACAGCAGGGGAAAGCAAAATTACAGTTTTTGAGATATCTTTGTGTGTTGTTCTGGTTTTATATCACGTGTATCTTACAGACAGCAATCTGCTCCTAATACAAATTTGAAATAAAGATGCTAAGATATTTGAGTTTTTGGGTCTAACTTCCACCTTTTTTTTTCCACATTGCAGAATGGGGTAAACTGAGAATGAAAAGGCAGAAAATAAAGGGGAAAGGAGGAGGAAATGTCTCCAAATACAAATACCTGTAAAAATAAACATGGGGAAAGAATTCATGCATGTGGTGAAACATTTTAATATTGGGGATGGGGTTATTGCAGTGAATTTCCATAGCTGGTAAAGTGACCCAATCTTTGAATGAGGTGATTATTGCAAAGAAAAAAAATGAAAAGGGAGATATAAAAACTCCTTATGGACATTGCTCGCTGACTTTTATCTCTGTGCTTCAGGGAAACATTATGATAAGTGCAATAAAGCCACCCCAAATTACCTCCTTTTATTATCTCCCTGGTCATAAATGTTCAAACCCTTAATGGGATTTATTCCTTCTCCACTGAGCAGCCCCTGGCAGTGGAGAGCTCAGAAAGGACAGAAAACCCTGCGAGGGAAGGGGGAGATCTGTCTGGGGCTGGGGAGTGATGCCTTGACTTTCAGCTTTCATATTTTCCACATTCTGCATTAATGTGTGACTCTGAACTCCATTAAAAGTGTCACCAAGTTCTCCTCACAGCTCAGTCAGAACAATCCTTTTCCAGCCCCACAACCAAGGACAGTTTGGGTTTTGGGCAACTTCAGGCCCAAAAAAGTGCAAAAATAGCAAATTGAGGAGAGCAATCTGGGAGGATGGGACTGTAGAAACTGGAGCTGAAATTGGACAATTAAATGGATTTTTCAGAAAATATGACAGTGACAATTTGTCCTTGGTGCCTGGCTGGAGCAGGAATTGTTTTGTCTCCCTGCTCTGTGCACAGAGCTCACCATCCCATAATATGAAGCTCAGACCCACACACTAAAGCAGCACAGAATGGGAAAAATATAAAAACTAAACCTGAGGCATCAGGTGGGTGAGGTGTTTCCCCAAATATTCCGTCTTATTTTGAATTTCAAACCCTGCTTGGCTCCGGTGTGAAATGTTCCCCACATTCTCCTGGCTCTGGAACAGCAAACACCGAATGCCCATTAAAACAACCCCAAACCCAGAGCTGCAGCCGTAAATCTGCAGTTATTGAGCTCATCAAACCTCCCCACACTGACAGAGGAGCCCTCCCTACCCAGGGGTGTCGATGGCCAACACCGGCCCTGCTCCCTCCCCTGGCTGTGCCAAACCCATTTCATGCTGCAGCTCAGCAGAGGAAATCACAAACACCAAAATCCAGGGCCTGAACAATTCCATTTTCTCTCCTGATTGCCGCCGTGCCTCAGCTCAGCAGAGTAAATAATGAACACCGATGTGTGATGGTGGTCACAGGGGTCTTATGTGGAAGGAAGAGATGAGGATTTGACTTTGTATTTCAGAGGGCTTGATTAATTATTTTATGATATATATTACATTAAAACTATACTAAAAAGAAAAAAAGGAAAGGTTCTCAGAAGGTTGGCTAAGCTAAGAATAGAAAAGTAAGAATGATAACAAAGGCAGCTGCCTCAAACTCTCTGTCTGAGCCAGCTGACTGTGACTGGTCATCCATCCATCCATCCATCCATCCATCCATCCATCATCCATCATCCAACCATCATCCAACCATCATCCATCCTTCCATCATCCATCCATCCATCCATCCATCCATCCATCATCCAACCATCATCCAACCATCATCCAACCATCATCCATCCATCCATCATCCAACCATCATCCAACCATCATCCAACCATCATCCATCCATCCATCCATCCTTCCATCATCCATCCATCCATCCATCCTTCCATCATCCATCCATCATCCATCCATCCATCATCCATCCATCCATCCATCCTTCCATCATCCATCCATCATCCATCCATCCATCCATCCATCCATCATCCATCCATCCATCATCCATCCATCCATCCATCCTTCCATCATCCATCCATCATCCATCCATCCATCCATCCATCCTTCCATCATCCATCCATCTTCCATCCATCCATCATCCATCCCTGTCCTATCCCTGCCCGTGTGTATACATCCAATAAATGAATTTATATCAGGTTTATATTATCCTTAATCTAGAGGATAACAAAGGGAATAAACCCTCAGGAGGGGACATGCTGGAGGCTGACCCGCAAACTATGAAAGGAACCAGAGCAATTTCCTTTTCCTTCCACCTTTCCCACTGTGTCTGGCACAGGCTTCAGGATCATGGCATAATTAAAACCCAGTAAAGATTATGGGGCTGTAAAAAGGAAATTGTGAAACCCTCATGAACGTTTACAGCCCCCGTGGAAACATTTAGGGTTTGTGGTCTGGAGAATATTTCCTTGTCTCTTTAAGCACCAGAGGAGCCCTTCCCTGCAATGATTCCTGGCAGAGCTGCCAGCTTTTCATGGGGCTCCGCAAAACAGAACCCACAGGCTTTGTCTGGGACCTGCTGTGTCCTGCAGGGTCATGCCAGGACAGCAGAAGGATTTCTGGGGAAGGACTGGAGCAAGGGAACAGAATCATGGAATGCTTTGGGTGGGAAGGGACATTAAAGATCATCCAGTGCCACCCCAGCCATGGCAGGGACAGCTCCCACCATCCCAGGCTGCTCCAGCCCCAGTGTCCAACCTTGGCCATTGCAGGGATCAGGGGCAGCCCCAGCTGCTCTGGGAATCCCTTCCCAAAATCCCAGCCCAGGCTCCCTCTCCAGGGAATTCCCTCCATTCCCAGCTCTCCCAGCCTGGCATTGGATCCATCCCCACCCCGACTCCTCTCCAGGAAGGGATTTTGGGCTCTGGGGGCTTCACTGGCAACCTCAGCACTCCAGGAAGGGTCTCCCTTCCCTTTGCCATCCCCAACTTCCATAAAAACCCCTGGGGATGGATTCTGAGTGTCCCAAATGCCAGAATGGTTTGGGTGGGAAGGGCCCTTCAAGCCCATCCCATTCCAAGCCCACCATCCCAGGCTGCTCCAGCCTGGCCTTGGGCACTGCAGGGATCAGGGGCAGCCCCAGCTGCTCTGGCAATGCCAGCCCAGGCAGGAATTGCTCATTGCCAAGATGCCACCCATGGCTGCCCTCTGGCAGTGGGAGCCATTCCCTGGGTGCTGTCCCTGCAGGCCTTGTCCCCAGTCCCTCTGCAGCTCTCCTGGAGCCCCTGCAGGCCCTGCCCTGTGCTGGCAGCTCTGCCTGGAGCCTTCCCTGCTCCAAGGGAACATTCCCAGCTCTCCTGGATCCCTCCCTGCTCCAGGGAACATTCCCAGCTCTCCCTGGATCCCTCCCTGCTCCAGGGGAACATTCCCAGCTCTCCCAGCCTGGCTCCAGCCCTGGAGCAGCTCCATGGGTTCCTCTGGATCCTCTCCAGGTGCTGCTGCTGTAGGATCCAGACCTGGATGCAGAATTCCAGCCATGTCAGTCTCTTTTTCCTTTTGCTTCCATCCCTGCCCAGCTCTCCCACCTTCACCCCCAGCTCTCCACTCTTGGGAGTTGCTCCCTCCTGCATAAAACCAACCAAGTTTTCCCAGAATTTCCTCATCTGGGGGTACAGAATCATGCAAAATCCTTGTGCCTCTTGAGTGGTCTCAGCAATTCCATCTTCTCCCATTCACAGGAAATTTTAAACTTTCCAGTGCAGGAATTGTATCTTTATTTGGATTCTACAGATCTGAGAATAAATATTCATCTTATTTCCCACTGCAAAAAGAAATTGTTTTCCATGAGCAGGGGCTTGCTTGCATTTGTTTCAGAGAATAATGTTGGAAAATAATCTTCTATTTTTGAATCAATTCTTGAGCCCTGAGCTTCCAAAACTTCCACCTGTGAGATCCCACACGCGGGCCGGGGAACACAGCGCTTGCATGGAAATAGGAAAGGGGATTTTAAAAGCTCCAGGGAGAAGCTGAATTTCCTGGACTCAACAAATTGTGGATTTCTTGCCTTTCCTCCCTCAGCTTTTCTGCCGTTCCCTCTCTCGTGCTGCCTTCCCAGACTATGCGTTGTCTTATAAATCGAGAGTTCCATTATCATTATGGTGCAAGGATTCCTTATCACCAGAGTTTCATTCCTTCTTGATGTTTTCTCACAGGCAGCTCCTCTCAGCACTGACTCTTCCTCATCCTCACAGCAGCCAGCTGACTGCAGTTCCCACCAATCCACTCTTTTATACCACTGCTCTTATTGGCTACAGCTGTGGCCTGTTAACATCAGGCCTGCTTCTGATCTTTAGTAATTGGTCCAGCTGCAACTCTTTGGGGGATAAGATTCCATTCTACACCACCTTCATTGACCCACACTGTATCCCTCTACAATTCCTCCTTTTTCTTTTAATTGAAGAGTTGCAGCAGTACCAAACAGATTCAAATAAATTAACAGTATGACATATTCATATATTTCATGTAGTACTTAGAGTTATACAGATGTTCAGACAACATATTACAGTACCAATATATATATTTCTGAGTGTTGGTTCAGTTTTGCAGCTTTTCTCAGTTCACAAAGTACTTATCTTCAAAATCTTTTATATTTAACAAACACTAATAGCTGCAATTGATATATTTGGCAAATAGTTTAGCATTCAAACCCTGATTCCCTGAATCCATGGGGTTATATAGTCTAATCTGGTTTCCCTGAATCCACAGGGTTATATGGTTTAGTCCTGAATCTACGGGTCATCCCAAACCCACAAGACAATATAATTTAGTCCCAAATCACATCGGGGTTACCATTGTTGTCTCAGATATCAAGAGTTCCATTATTATTATGGTGCAAGGATTCCTTATCACCAGAGTTTCACACCTCCTTGATGTTTTCTCACAGGCAGCTCCTCTCAGCACTGACTCCTCCTCATCCTCACAGCAGCCAGCTGAGTGCAAATCTCACCAATCCACTCTTTTATACCACTGGTCTTATTGGCTACAGCTGTGGCCTGTTAACATCAGGCCTGCTCCTGATCTTTAGTAATTGGCTCAGCTGCAACTCTTTGGGGGATAAGATTCCATTCTACACCACCTTCATTCACCCACACTGTATCCCTCTACAGTTCCTCCTTTTTCTTTTAATTGAAGAGTTGCAGCAGTACCAAACAGATTCAAATAAATTAACAGTATGACATATTCATATATTTCATGTAGTACTTAGTTATACAGATGTTCAGACAACATATTACAGTACAAATATATATATTTCTGAGTGTTGGTTCAGTTTTGCAGCTTTTCTCAGTTCACAAAGTACTTATCTTCAAAATCTTTTATACTCATATTTAACAAACACTAATAGCTGCAATTGATATATTTGGCAAATAGTTCAGCATTCAAATCCTGATTCCCTGAATCCATGGGGTTATATAGTCTAATCTGGTCTCCCTGAATCCACAGGGTTATATGGTTTAGTCCTGAATCTACGGGTCATCCCAAATCCACAAGACAATATAATTTAGTCCCAAATCACATCGGGGTTACCATTTGTTGTCTCAGATATCAAGAGTTCCATTATTATTATGGTGCAAGGGCTCCATATCACCAGAGTTTCACACCTCCTTGATGTTTTCTCGCAGGCAGCTCCTCTCAGCACTGACTCCTCCTCATCCTCACAGCAGCCAGCTCAGTGCAGTTCCCACCAATCCACTCTTTTATAGCACTGCTCTTATTGGCTACAGCTGTGGCCTGTCAACATCAGGCCTGCTCCTGATCTTTAGTAATTGGCTCAGCTGCAACTCTTTAGGGATAAGATTCCATTCTACACCACCTTCATTGACCCACACTGTATCCCTCTACAATTCCTCCTTTTTCTTTTAACTGAAGAGTTGCAGCAGTACCAAACAGATTCAAATAAATTAACAGTATGACGTATTCATATATTTCATGTAGTACTTAGAGTTATACAGATGTTCAGACAACATATTACAGTACAAATATATATATTTCTGAGTGTTGGTTCAGTTTTGCAGCTTTTCTCAGTTCACAAAGTACTTATCTTCAAAATCTTTTATACTCATATTTAACAAACACTAATAGCTGCAATTGATATATTTGGCAAATCGCTTAGCATTCAAATACTGATTCCCTGAATCCATGGTGTTATATAGTCTAATCTGGTTTCCCTGAATCCACTGGGTTATATGGTTTAGTCCTGAATCTACGGGTCATCCCAAACCCACAAGACAATATAATTTAGTCCCAAATCACATCGGGGTTACCATTTGTTGTCTCAGATATCAAGAGTTCCATTATTATTATGGTGCAAGGATTCCTTATCACCAGTTTCACACCTCCTTGATGTTTTCTCGCAGGCAGCTCCTCTCAGCACTGACTCCTCCTCATCCTCACAGCAGCCAGCTGAGTGCAAATCCCACCAATCCACTCTTTTATAGCACTGCTCTTATTGGCTACAGCTGTGGCCTGTTAACATCAGGCCTGCTCCTGATCTTTAGTAATTGGCTCAGCTGCAACTCTTTGGGGGATAAGATTCCATTCTACACCACCTTCATTCACCCATCCTGTGTCCCCCTACAACTACGGATCAAATTCCTAACCCAAAATTCAAATTCCTAACCAAAAACATCTGGATTGTGCTGCCCTTTCCTGCATCATGAAGTGTGGAACATCTGGCTGGGGTTGAAGGCAATTCTGCCTGGATTATAGTTTTAATATTTACATTCATTTTCCCGGATTTTTTCAGGGAATGCTGGTTTTATTGGCAGGGAAGAGTCTGGATTACAGCAGTCCCAACTTAATTTGGTCAGGGTCAAACTGAGCCTGAAGTTTTATAGAGGATTTAAAGCTTGTTGAAGAACCTCAGATTCTGATATTTTGGGGATTTGAATCCATTTGGAGAACCTCAGAGGAAGATTTGAGTCTTTTTGGAGAACATCAAATTCTTATTTGGGATTTTGAATCTTTGTGAAGAACCTCAGGTTTTGATTTCAGAATTTGAATTTTTTCAGAGAACCTCAAATTCTGATGGTTTTGAGTATTTGAATCTTTTTGGAGAACCTCAGATTCTGGTGTTTGGAGCATTTAAAGTTTTTTTTTATAACCTCAAGTTCTTAGTTATGTATATGAGTCTTTTGGGAGAATCTCAAATTCTGGTTTGAAGATCTGAGTATTTTTGGAGAACCTCAGATTCTGATGTTTTGAGAACTTCTTAAAGTTTTCTGGAGAACATCAAACTCTGATTTGAAATTTTTGAGTCTTTTTGGAGAACCTGAAATTCTGATTTGAGGATTTGAGGTTTTTTTTGGGAGAACCTCAGATTCTCATGTTTTGAGGATTTAAACGTTTCCTGGAGATCCTCAAATTCTGATTTAAGCATTTTTGGCGAAGGTCAAATTTTGATGGTTTAAGGACTTCAGCCTTTTTAGAGAACCTCAGTTTCTCCTTGTTTGAGATTTTGAGTCCTTTTGGAGAATCTCAAATTCTGGCTTGAGGATCTTTTTGGAGAACTTCAGATTCTGAAGAAGATTTGAATCTTGCTTGGGAGCCCAAATCTGGACAGTTGTGAGGGTTTCGGTCTTGCTGGGAGGCATCAAATCCCAAATTTCCTCCTTCCCCAGCTGCTCCAGGCTCCCACTGGCACCGGATTTAGGGAAACTTGGATCTGATGGTGGGATCTTCTCCAGAACCCCACCCAGCCAGGCCGAGTCTTTGCTGTTTTCTCTCATATTAGAGAGAAATGGTGAGAGGTTACTCAGGTTGGACATTCATGGAACAGCTCTGTGTGGGAAGGGCTGGGACAGGGGAGCGGAGTCCCCATCCCTGGGGGACTGCAAAGCCCAGTGCAGGTGGCACTTGGGGACACCAACCAGTGGTGGCACTTGAGGACATTTGTTAGTGGTGGCACTTGGGGACAAATCCCAGTGGAGGTGGCACTTGGGGACACCAACCAGTGGTGGCACTTGGGGACGAAGCCCAGTGGAGTTGGCACTTGGGGACATTGATCAGTGGTGGCATTGGGGACATTGATCAGTGGTGGCATTGGGGACAAATCCCAGTGGAGGTGGCACCTGGGGACACCAACCAGTGGTGGCACTTGGGGACACCAATCAGTGGTGGCACTTGGGGACAAAGCCCAGTGGAGTTGGCACTTGGGGACATTGATCAGTGGTGGCATTGGGGACAAATCCCAGTGGAAGTGGCACTTGAGAACATTCATTAGTGGTGGCACTTGGGGACAAAGCCCAGTGGAGGTGGCACTTGGGGACATTGATCAGTCGTGGCACTTGGGGACAAAGCCCAGTGGAGGTGGCACTTGGGGACACCAACCATTGGTGGCACTTGGGGACAAATCCCAGTGGAGGTGACACATGGGGACATTGATCAGTGGTGGCGCTTGGGGACATTTTTTAGTGGTGGCACTTGGGGACAAAGCCCAGTGGAGTTGGCACTTGGGGACATTGATCAGAGGTGGCATTGGGGACAAATCCCAGTGGAGGTGGCACTTGGGGACATTGATCAGTGGTGGCACTTGGGGACACCAATCAGTGGTGGCGCTTGAGGACATTCATTAGGGGTGGCGCTTGGGGACAAAGCCCAGTGGAGGTGGCACTTGGGGACACCAATCAGTGGTGGCGCTTGGGGACATTGATCAGTGGTGGCCCTGGGACATTGATCAGTGGTGGCATTGGGGACATTGACCAGTGGTGGCCCTGGCACTGCTGGGAAGGGCTGCATGAGCTCCGAGCGCTTTTCCAACCTGACCCATTCCATGATCCCGCTGATTTTGCGGCCGCAGCGGAGCACGGAGTGAGAGACGCCCCCAGCAGCCCCTGAAGGGGACACAGATTTATTGATTTCATTTAAAAAATCCGACCCAAACCCTCCCAAACCCCACCAGCCGCCCCAAAAGCGCCGGGCTGCTTCCCTCCTCCAGCCTCTGCTGAAAAACAGGCGCTGTGATCTCACCCCAAACAATCAGCAGCCCCAGCCAGGGGGGGGTTAATTAATTAATTAATTAATTAATTAATTAATTTTGGCTAACCAGGCCCCTCTGCTGGACCCTTCCTGCTCTGTCCTGCAGCAGAAGGGAATTGCTGCCGCTCCATAAATATTCCAAACGCGCTCAATCGCACCAGAAGTTTAAAAATGCCCCTGACAGCAACAAACAACCCCAGGTTGATGTGTTGGGAGTGAAAAGCACATGGTAAAAAAACCAAAAATCAGGAGTGCCCAAATTCCCCAAAATTCCCGTGGGAACTGGGGACAACGTGAAGGTGCTGGAGAGGCAGAGGGACCCAGAGGATGCACAAATGTTACACCAGGGAGCAGCTCCGTGTCAGCTCTGCTCTGCCCCTGGATCCCAAATCCCTGGGTAAAACAATCCCTGGATCCCACAGTCCCTGGATAAAACAATTCCTGGATCCCACAGTCCCTGGATAAACCAATCCCTGGATCCCAAATCCCTGGGTAAAACAATCCCTGGATCCTACAGTCCCTGGGTAAAACAATCCCTGGATCCCAAATCCCTGGGTAAAACAATCCCTGGATCCTACAGCCCCTGGGTAAAACAATCCCTGGATCCCAAATCCCTGGGTAAAACAATCCATGGATCCTACAGCCCCTGGGTAAAACAATCCCTGGATCCCAAATCCCTGGGTAAAACAATCCATGGATCCCAAATCCCTGGGTAAAACAATCCTTGGATCCTACAGCCCCGGGATAAAACAATTCCTGGATCCCACAGTCCCTGGGTAAAACAATCCCTGGATCCCAAATCCCTGGGTAAAACAATCCATGGATCCCAAATCCCTGGGTAAAACAATCCTTGGATCCTACAGCCCCGGGATAAAACAATTCCTGGATCCCACAGTCCCTGGATAAACCAATCCATGGATCCCAAATCCCTGGATAAAACAATCCCTGGATCCTACAATCCCTAGGTAAAACAATCCCTGGATCCCAAATCCCTGGATAAAACAATCCCTGGATCCTACAGCCCCTGGGTAAAACAATCCCTGGATCCCACAATCCCTGGATAAACCAATCCCTGGATCCCCAAATCCCTGGGTAAAACAATCCCTGGATCCCAAATCCCTGGATAAAACAATCCCTGGATCCTACAATCCCTGGATAAACCAATCCCTGGATCCCAAATCCCTGGGTAAAACAATCCTTGGATCCTACAATTCCTGGATAAAACAATCCCTGGATCCCACAGTCCCTGGATAAAACAATCCCTGGATCCCAAATCCCTGGGTAAAACAATCCCTGGATCCCACAGTCCCTGGATAAAACAATTCCTGGATCCAACAATCCCTTGATGCCACAATCCCTGGATGCTACAATCTCTGGATCCCACAATCCCTGTATAAAGCAATCCCTGGATCCCACAACCCCTGGATCCCACAGACCCTGGATAAAACAATCCCTGGATAAAACAATCCCTGGATCCTACAGACCCTGGATAAAACCCCTGGATCCCACAATGCCTGGATAAAGCAATCCCTGGATCCCACACTCCCTGGATCCCACAATCCCAGGCTCAGGAAAAATGGGAACTGGGGGGGAAAAAAAAAATCCTTCAGGACGTTGGGATGGAGCTGCAGGTCCTGGCAGCACCACGCTGGCTCCGGGTGGGATGGAATTCCCTTTTCCCACACTGGGATTTGGGGCTGGGGCTAAACCAGTGCTCCCAGCACAGCACGGAGCCTTTCCCTTTTCCCACTCTGCTCCCAGCAGGGATGAGGCCATGGGAAGCTGGGAAGGGGATTATCCCAAGCAAATGATAAAAATACAGGAAAAAAGTTTTGGAAAGGTGGCCTTGGCTCAGGGAATGCCTGGCAGGGAGGTGCTGCCTTTCCATCACTTTGGGAATTTTTTCCCATCATTTTTCCTTTGCTATTAAAGCCCCTTCATCCCTCCTGGATGCCTCAGCTGAGCAGGGACAGCAGCTCCAGCACGGGAGCTGCTCCAGGAAAAGCAGCCAGGGTGACACTGAGGGACAGGGAGCCACAGGGAAGCTGATGCCAAGGGATGGGAAAGCCAGGGAGCTGCAGCTGGGGCTGTGTCCCACATCCATCCTCCCAGCACAGGGATCAGGGGTTCCCACTGGAATGGGGCTCAGCCATCACCTCCAGACACCTCCAGATTAAAGGACGGCACCAAAAACTGGCCCAGGGTGCAGCTGATCCAACAGCCATGGAAGCTGGGCTCCCAACAAAGCTCTGGATCAGCTTCTTCTTAAAAAGGGTTATTCCAATGGGAAAAAAAAAAAAAAAAAAAAAAGGAAGCAAAAGGGGTCACCTAAAAAAATGCCAACTCACAAAAAATGCCCGGATTGTTTCTCCATGATCCTTTCCCCAAGTTCCCAGTGCAGGCTCCCCCATTCTCCCAGGAGCTTGGCACAGCCAGCACCTCCCCTGGTACAAAATCACCCCCTGGACTGGGGGCTCCCTGCTCTGCTCTGGCACACAGCCAACAGCTCCCAGCGGGAATTCCCGGCCCTCACTGCTCCTTGGGCCGGGCGCGGCCCCGGCAGCGCGCCAGGAGCGGCCCCAGGCCGTGCCACAGCTCCGTGTACATCAGCGTGCCCACGAAGACAAAGGCCGTGCCCAGCCAGTGCCAGCCCGTGAAGGGGTTCTGGAAGTACAGGATGGAGAAGATGAGGCTGACGAACTTGCGCAGCGTCACCACCAGGGTGACCGTCAGCGACGTGCACTCCGTGGTCAGGATGAACACGCCGCGGATGCAGACGTACCTGGGAGCGGCAGCTAAGGGACAGCAGGGATGGAAACTGGGATTCCCTCTGGGAATGGGCAGCCTGGTGTGGATGGGGGAATTCCCTCCTGGGATCAGCTGGGTTGGAATGGGACACACCAATCTCAGGGACATCCCAATTCTGATTCCCACACTGGAGCAACTGGGGCTCAGGTGGACAATGGAAGCTTCAACTTCCATGGAGCAGAAGTTCCAGAATCCCAGAAAAACCAGGCTGGAAAAGACCTTTGAGATCACTGAGTCCAGCCTAAAAACCAGAAGTTCCCTTTCCCTGCATTTTTGGAGTTACACCAACAGCAGCTCCCAAGGAGGGCAGGACATTTCAGGAAAGACTCCAAGGATTTTCCTCCTCCTGGGAGCAGCAGCTAAGGGACAGCAGGGATGGAAACTGGGATTCCCTCTGGGAATGGGGAGGAGCAGGGGATGGGCAGCCTGGTGTGAATGGGGGGAATTCCCTCCTGGGATCAGCTGGGTTGGAATGGGACACACCAAACTCAGGGAAAGCCCAAATCTGATTCCCCCTCTGGAGCAGCCAGGGCTGAGTTGAAAGCTCCAAACTCCTCCATTTCCAGGGAGCAGGAGTTCCATAATCCCACAATGAACCAGGCTGGAAAAGACCTTTGAGATCACTGAGTCCAGCCTAAAAAACCAAAGTTCCCTTTCCCTGCATTTTTGGAGTTACACCAACAGCAGCTCCCAAGGAGGGCAGGACATTTCAGGAAAGACTCCAAGGATTTTCCTCCTCCTGGGAGCAGCAGCTAAGGGAGAGCAGGGATGGAAACTGGGATTCCCTCTGGGAATGGGGAGGAGCAGGGAGATGGGCAGCCTGCTCTGGATGGGGGAATTCCCTCCTGGGATCAGCTGGGCTGGAATGGGACACACCAAACTCAGGGAAAGCCCAAATCTGATTCCCCCTCTGGAGCAGCTGGGGCTGAGTTGGAAGCTCCAAACTCCTCCATTTCCCCTGGAATTGCAGGGAGCCAGGGATCTCCTGGATCTCCAGGAGTTCCTGGATTCCAGGGAGCAGAAGTCCCAGATTCCCACATTGAACCAGGCTGGAAAAGACCTTTGAGATCACTGAGTCCAGCCTAAAAAACCAAAGTTCCCTTTCCCTGCATTTTTGGAGTTACACCAACAGCAGCTCCCAAGGAGGGCAGGACATTTCAGGAAAGACTCCAAGGATTTTCCTCCTCCTGGGAGAAGCAGGTAAGGGACAGCAGGGATGGAAACTGGGATTCCCTCTGGGAATGGGGAGGAGCAGGGGATGGGCAGCCTGGTGTGGATGGGGGAATTCCCTCCTGGGATCAGCTGGGTTGGAATGGGACACACCAAACTCAGGGAAAGCCCAAATCTGATTCCCCCATTGGAGCAGCAGGGCAGAGTTGGAAGCTCCAAACTCCTCCACTTCCATGGAGCAGGAGTGCCAGAATCCCAGAACAAACCAGGCTGGAAAGACCCTTCAGATCTTTGGACCTTTGAGGTCCAACCTAAAAACCAAAGTTCCCTTTCCCCATATTTTCAGAGTTACACCAACAGCAGCTCCCGAGGGCAGGGAAGACTCCAAGGATTTTCCTCCTCCTGGGAGCAGCAGCTAAGGGATAGCAGGGATGACAACTGGGATTCCCTCTGGGAATGGGGAGGAGCAGGGGATGGGCAGCCTGGTGTGGATGGGGGAATTCCCTCCTGGGATCAGCTGGGTTGGAATGGGACACACCAAACTCAGGGAAAGCCCAAATCTGATTCCCCCGCTAGAGCAGCCAGGGCTGAGTTGGAAGCTCCAAACTCCTCCACTTCCATGGAGCAGGAGTGCCAGAATCCCAGAACAAACCAGGCTGGAAAAGATCTTTGAGATCAAGTCCAACCTAAAAAACAAAAATTCCCTTTCCCCATATTTCCAGAGTTCCACCAACAGCAATTCCCGAGGGCAGGGAAGACTCCAAGGAGTGAGGAAGGCAGCCCCAGCCCTGCAGTGCCACCCCACAAAAGGTGGGATCAGGGATAAAGGATACTGGGTGATGACGTTCATCAGGAGGTAGAACCACATGATGGGCAGGGTCAGGCCGATCACCGGCACCTGGAACAGCTCTGCAGGGAAAAAAAGGGAAAAAAATGGGAAAAAAGGAAAAAGGATGGGATGAGATCACTGCTGCAGGAACCTCTCTCCTTGCCAAGCCTAACCGTGACCCAGGACTCCCTGCAGCCTTACACAGCCTGCAATTCCAGAGGGAAGAAGGGAAAATAGGGAAAAATATTAGGAGAAAAGCTCTGTCTTGGTGTCCTGTGTCAGAGGAATCCACTCTGTTCCCACAGCAAGTCCTGAGGAGCACCAGCAAAAAAAAATAAACCCCAGCAGGTCCATGTTGACATCCCTGACTGAGGATCAGGTCCTGGTGCTCCCATTTCTGAGCTCCCACGTTCTTTTTCTCAGGGATCACTCTTGGATGTGGTTGGTGTGTGGGAATTGGTAAGAAACTTGGGCTTTAATAATGGAATTATGGAATGGTTCCTTAAATTCCACCCCAGCCATGGCAGGGACATCTCCCACCATCCCAGGCTGCTCCAGCCCCAGTGCCCAACCTTGGGCACTGCAGGGATCAGGGGCAGCCCCAGCTGCTCTGGGAATCCCTTCCCAAAATCCCAGCCCAGGCTCCCTCTCCAGGGAATTCCCTCCATTCCCAGCTCTCCCAGCCTGGCATTGGATCCATCCCCACCCCGACTCCTCTCCAGGAAGGGATTTTGGGCTCTGGGGGCTTCCCTGGCAATCTCAGCACTCCAGGAAGGGTCTCCCTTCCCTTTGCCATCCCCAACTTCCATAAAAATCCCTGGGGATGGATTCTGAGTGTCCCAAATGCCAGAGTGGTTTGGGTGGGAAGGGCCCTTCAAGCCCATCCCATTCCAAGCCCACCATCCCAGGCTGCTCCAGCCTGGCCTTGGGCACTGCAGGGATCAGGGGCAGCCCCAGCTGCTCTGGCAATGCCAGCCCAGGCAGGAATTGCTCATTGCCAAGATGCCACCCATGGCTGCCCTCTGGCAGTGGGAGCCATTCCCTGGGTGCTGTCCCTGCAGGCCTTGTCCCCAGTCCCTCTGCAGCTCTCCTGGAGCCCCTGCAGGCCCTGCCCTGTGCTGGCAGCTCTCCCTGGAGCCTTCCCTGCTCCAGGGAACATTCCCAGCTCTCCCTGGAGCCTTCCCTGCTCCAGGGAACATTCCCAGCTCTCCCTGGAGCCTTCCCTGCTCCAGGGAACATTCCCAGCTCTCCCTGGATCCCTCCCTGCTCCAGGGAACATTCCCAGCTCTCCCTGGAGCCTTCCCTGCTCCAGGGAACATTCCCAGCTCTCCCTGGATCCCTCCCTGCTCCAGGGAACATTCCCAGCTCTCCCAGCCTGACATTGGATCCATCTCCTCTCCAAGACATTCATGGACCCAGGGCCTTCACTTGCAATCTCAGCAAACCATGAAGGGTCTCCCTTCCCTTCTCCTTTCTTTTCTCTCCCTATTTCCCATAAAAATCCCTCAGGATGGATTCTGAGTGTCCCAAATCCCAGAATCCCAGAGCAGTTTAGGTGGGAAGGGACCTCCAAGCTCATTGCAGGGACACCTCCCCTATCCCAGGGGGCTCCAATCCTTCCTTGGGCACTGCAGGGATCAGGGGCAGCCCCAGCTGCTCTGGCAGTTTCCTTCCTGAAATTCCTCCAAATCCAAAAGGCCTGGAACACCCCAAGATGCCAGCAGGCACAAGTGCAGGAACGAATGAACTTCCCAGAGGATTTCCCAGAGGATGGGGAGGCCCAGGAGCAGGGATGCCCCAGGCCAGCACTCACCAGACTGGCTGAAGAGCACGGCGTGCTGGTAAATGTTGGGAGCCAGGAGCAGGAACCCAGGGAGCGGCAACGCGTGCTGGGGGAGAAACAAAGCAGGGTGGGATCAGGGGAGGGGAATCCACCCAAAATCCCTGCTGGAAAGCAGCTGGATCACACAGCTGGATCAGAGCAGCTGGATCACGGCAGCTGGATCACGGCAGCTGGATCACAGCTGGATCACAGCTGGATCACTGCCTGCTCCCTCCTGGCACTGTGGGATCCTTTTTGTGCCCAGTGCAGGAGTGCCCTGGTGTCCCAGACATCTTTTATGGAAAATCCTTTCCTTGGGATTTCTTCTCCTGAGAAGCTGAGAGGCCTCAGGAACAAAATGTAAACATTGATTATCTGCTGCTGTGGGATGCAACAGGTGCATCTGGGATTGGCCCTTGTGCTTTTTTCTAATTAACAGCCAATCACAGTCCAGCTAGCTCAGACTCTCTGAGACACAAATTTTGTTATCATTCTTTCTTTTTCTATTCTCAGCCAGCCTTCTGATGAAATCTTTTCTTCTATCCTTTTAGTATAGTTTTAATGTAATACATAACATAAAATAATAGATCAGCCTTGTGAAATGTGGAGTCAGATCATCATCCCCTCCCTCAGAGCCCTGAGAGGGGAGCCTGGAGCAGGGGGAGCCCAGGACTCACATTGTAGAACAGAGCTTCCTTGGAGTGCTTCCCAAATCTCTTGTACAGAGTCTCCTGGAAAATGCCCATCCTGGCAGACATCAGCAGGGCAAAGGTGAGGGCAGCAATGCCTGCAAGGGAAGCACAGCCCAACTCACCAAATTTGGCTTTCAGGGGAAAAAAAAACCCAAACAAGCTGCCCAGAGTTGGTAAGAAAACTGATAACGACTCTGGGGTTTGATTACAGGTCTCCAAGAGACCCCTTAAAAATACCAGGGATGCACTTTGTGCCACTCCTGATAACAATCAATCCCAGATTTCCCAAAGAGCCACCAACAGACCCAGGGTGGAGGCAGGAAACCACAGATGAAGCCTCATGTGTGAGATGCTGTGCTGAGGAGCACCTGGAGCAGCCCCAGCCCCTCTCTGCTCCAGGCAGGGCTGCCTTTGCCAGGAGAATTCCCAGAATCCTGCCAGCACCCCAGAAACGTGGCCCTCACATACCCAGCAGCCACCAGAGGAAAGCCTGGGGTCCATCCTCTTCATTGGAGCTGGAGTCAGACGCCTGAGGGGACACACAAGAGTCACCAAGAGCCACCAGGTCCCTGCAGCAGCCCCGGGCTGCCCACCCTGCTGCAGGGAACGCAGAGATCCCAGCAGGGAATGGCAGAGTCTGATCAAATCAGGGTTGTTCCTGAAAGGAACGGCCTGGTTTGATGAGATTGAACTCTTTTAACCACAAAAATCATCAGTGCTGCTTTACAAGCTCTCAAAGCCAGCCCATTCCCAGATCCCTGTGTCCCGGTGCCATTCCTGCATTCATGTCCCCATTCCTGTGTTCCTGTGTCCCCATCCCATTCCTGCATTCCTGTGTCCCCATTCCCAGATCCCTGTGTCCCCATTCCCACATTCCTGTGTCCCCAGTCCCAGAGATGTCTCTCTATGAAGGAATAAGAGCCCTGGCCAAGCCCATCAGGACCTAAAACCAGACCTAAACCAGAACCAAACCACACCTAAACCAGACCTAAACCAGCTCTAAAACCAGACCTAAACCAGACCTAAAACCAGACCTAAACTAGGCCTAAAACCAGACCTAAACCAGACCTAAACCAGACCTAAACCAGACCTAAACCAGGCCTAAACCAGGCCTAAAACCAGGCCTAAACCAGGCCTAAACCAGACCTAAACCAGCTCTAAAACCAGGCCTAAACCAGCTCTAAAACCAGACCTAAACCAGACCTAAAACCAGGCCTAAACCAGCTCTAAAACCAGACCTAAACCAGACCTAAAACCAGACCTAAACCAGCTCTAAAACCAGACCTAAACCAGACCTAAACCAGGCCTAAACCAGACCTAAACTAGGCCTAAACCAGACCTAAACCAGGCCTGAACCAGGCCTAACCCAGCTCTAAAACCAGGCCTAAACCAGGCCTAACCCAGCTCTAAAACCAGACCTAAACCAGCTCTAAAACCAGACCTAAACCAGACCTAAACCAGCTCTAAAACCAGACCTAAAACCAGACCTAAACCAGCTCTAAAACCAGACCTAAACCAGGCTTATGGTGAGGAAATGGAGGAGATGAGGCTGAGGGCACAACTCCAGCTGGAGCCGCCTCAGCTCCCTCCCCGTGCTCCAGGGAAAATCAGATTTATTCCCCTTTCCCTCAGCTCCACCTCAGGCTCAGCCCTGCTGGGAGCTGCTCTGGATGAACTCAGAGCCCAGGCCTCCCTCAGGGCCCTGAGGGTGACAGCTCTGGGGTGATGGGGAATTTGGGGTGATGGGGAATTTGGGGCTGTGGAATGAAGGGGAATTTGGGGCTGGGAGATGATGGGGAATTTGGGGCTGTGGGATAATGGGGAATTTGGGGCTGTGGGATGCTGGGGAATTTGGGGCTGTGGGATAATGGGGAATTTGGGGCTGTGGGATAATGGGGAATTTGGGGCTGTGGGATGCTGGGGATTTTGGGGCTGTGGGATAATGGGGAATTTGGGGTGATGGGGAATTTGGGGCTGTGGGATGATGGGGAATTTGGGGCTCTGGGATAATGGGGAATTTGGGGCTGTGGGATGATGGGGAATTTGGGGTGATGGGGAATTTGGGGCTGGGGGATGATGAGGAATTTGGGGCTGTGGGATAATGGGGAATTTGGGGTGATGGGGAATTTGGGGCTGTGGGGATAATGGGGAATTTGGGGCTGTGGAATGATGGGGAGTTTGGGGCTGGGGGATGATGGGGAATTTGGGGCTGGGGGATGCTGGGGAATTTGGGGTGATGGGGAATTTGGGGCTGTGGAATGATGGGGAATTTGGGGCTCTGCTGGGATGATGGGGAATTTGGGGCTGTGGGATAGTGGGGAATTTGGGGCTGTGGGATGATGGGGAATTTGGGGCTGTGGGATAATGGGGAATTTGGGGCTCTGGGATAATGGGGAATTTGGGGCTGTGGGATAATGGGGAATTTGGGGCTGTGGGATAATGGGGAATTTGGGGCTCTGGGATAATGGGGAATTTGGGGCTGTGGGATGAAGGGGAATTTGGGGCTGTGACAGCTCCCTGCCATTGCCAACCCCTCTGAGCTGGATTAAGTGCTCCAATTGTCACTTTGTGCCATTTTTTGTCATCAGCTGATGGGGTCAGGCCGTGGGTGCTGACCCAGGGACAGCTCTGAGTGTGTTCCACGTGGATTTGCTTCCCTCCCTCCTGCTCTCCCAGCACAGGCACTTCATTTAAAAGTCAGGCTGGAAAAATCCAGCCTGAAAGGCAACAACCTCTTGTGGGATGGAAAGAAGGAAGATTTCTGATGGAATTTTGTTTAGGATTCACCTGCTCCTGCCTGCCACACAAGGCAAGGAAAAGCAGCTTCTTTCTGTTACCTCTGAGGCAAAAAAAAATGAGATTTATTCCCAAAAAGCAGCATGAACAAGTGTAATTAATTAATAATTCATGAAATCCCACAGGAAAATAGAACCAGGAGGAAAAGCTGCTGGGGAGCAGATGCAGAGGAAGGAGACACCTCCATGAGAAACCAAAGGGAATTGCTGAGGCTGTCCCTTGCCATGCTTACCACTTGCTTGGCAGACATGAAGGTGCAGGTGAAGATGCCCAGGGACACCAGGGCTATGGAGCTGTACTTGGCCACGCTGTACCTGCACGGGGGACAAGGGACACGTCACCAACCCCGCCTGGCTCACACCCACCCCTGCATCCCTGCTCCAAACCTGGCACAAGGGGCACATTCCCACCCTAACCCTGGCACAGCCAGCTGACTCCAGCTCAGCACCTCAAGAACCTTTTCTCCCCAAATTTATCCCAGTTTATCCCAAAGCTCCAGCCTTGACTCTGTGCAGGCACAGCTCTGACTTATCAATGTGTTATCAACATGTTTCAGCATGTAATTAATGTGAAATCAACATGTTATCAGCGTGTTACTAATGTATTATCAATGTGTTACCAACATGTTATCAGCATGTAATTAATGTGAAATCAACATGTTATCAGCATGTTACTAATGTATTATCAATGTGTTATCAGTGTGTTATGCACAGGGGACAAGGGAGAGGTCACCAACCCTGCCTGCCTCACACCCACCCCTGCTCCAAACCTGGCACAAGGGGCACATTCCCACCCCTAACCCTGGCAGGGCCAGCTCAGCACCCCAAGAACCTTTTCTTCCCAGATTTATCCCAGTTTATCCCAACACTTCTCCCAGTTTATCCCAACACTTCTCCCAGTTTATCCCAACACTTCTCCCAGTTCATCCCACAGCTCCAGCCCTGACTCTCTACAGGCACAGCTCAGCCTTATCCATGTGTTATCAACAAGTTATCAGCACGTTATTAATGTGAAATCAACATGTTATCAGCATGTTATTAATGTGAAATCAACATGTTATCAGCATATTACTAATGTATTATCAATGTGTTATCAGTGTGTTATGCACAGGGGACAAGGGACACGTCACCAACCCCACCTGGCTCACATCCACCCCTGCATTCCTGCTCCAAACCTGGCACAAGGGCCACATTCCCACCCTAACCCTGGCAGGGCCAGCTCAGCACCCCAAGAACCTTTTCTTCCCAGATTTATCCCAGTTTATCCCAACACTTCTCCCAGTTCATCCCAACACTTCCCCCAGTTCATCCCACAGCTCCAGCCCTGACTCTGTGCAGGCACAGCTCACACTTACCAACATGGTAATTTGTTATCAACATGTTATCAGCATGTTATTAATGTATTATCAATGTGTTATCAACATGTTATCAGCATGTTATTAATGTATTATCAATGTGTTATCAACATGTTATCAGCATGTTACTAATGTATTATCAATGCGTTATCAGTGTGTTATGCACAGGGGACAAGGGACACCTCACCAACCCCGCCTGCCTCACACCCATCCCTGCTTCCCTGCATTCCTGCTCCAAACCTGGCACAAGGGGCACATTCCCACCCCTAACCCTGGCACGGACAGCTGACTCCAGCTCAGCACCCCAAGAACCTTTTCTCCCCACATTTATCCCAACACTTCTCCCAGTTCATCCCACAGCTCCAGCCCTGACTCTGTGCAGGCACAGCTCACACTTATCAATGTGTTATCAACATGTTATCAGCATGTTATTAATGTGTTATCAACACAGCTGTGGAAAATCTCTTCCCAGCCCAAAATTCCAGCCAAGGAAGGAGGGAGAGGTGGAGATGCACAAGGAGCCATTCCAGCCTCTGTGCCCTGCTCTCTGTCCCAGTTTGCCACCATTAAAATCAGAATATTTAACAGGAAAAGTGATGGCACAAACCAGCCAGCGGGATTTAATAATGCAGAGCATTCCCTGAAGAGATGGAGTTTGGGATTTACCTTTTCTTCAGGATGATGACCCCTAGAGCCATGCTTGCTATGAGAGAACCCTGGGGGAATAAAAACTCGATTAAAACAAGAAGAGAAAACCAGAACAGGAGGTCAGAGGCCAGAACTGCCCAGCTTGGGTTGCTCACAACAAGAACACCAGGAGAAACTCCAGATTGGAGCAGGAAAAGTGACAGGGACAAGGAACAGCTTCCCTGAGGTTGGATTTTGGGAGAACTCCTGCCCTGAAAGGATTTCCTGGAGGGATTTCCAAGCCCTGTGGATGTGGCACTGGGGACAGGGGGCAGTGCTGGGAATGGTTGGGCTCCATGAGTTTAAAGCTCCTTTCCTGCCTCAGGGATTCCATGATTGTGAGTCCCTTCATCCAGGAGAAGGGCAGAAGGTGAGCTTGGGAACCAGGACTGGATCTCCAGGCCAGGGATCTCCTCTTTCTTCTTTCCCCGTGTGTGACAGAACCCAAACCCCTCTGGAAATCCCATCCATCCCTCAGCAAATCCCACTGGTTTAACTGGGACCAGGAGCCCAGCTCCAGGATTGGCTGCAGGAGCAGAAGCACCCTCAGAGTTCATGTGGGACGGGTCTCCTGCAGTGTCCACATCCCATTCCAGGTTCCTGTGTCCCCATTCCCACATTCCTGTGTTTCCATCCCATCCCATTCCTGTGTCCCCATCCCATTCCTGCATTCCTGTGTCCCCTTCCCATTCCAGGTTCCTGTGTCCCCATCTCATTCCTGCATTCCTGTGTCCCCATTCCAGGTTCCTGTGTCCCCATTCCCACATTCCTGTGTTTCCATCCCATTCCCACGCTCCTGTGTCCCCTTCCCATTTCTGCATTCTTGTTTCCCCCATCCCCATTCCAGGCTCCTGTGTCCCCATTCCAGGTTCCTGTGTCCCCATCCCATTGCTGTGTCCCCATTCCAGGTTCCTGTGTCCCCATTCCAGGTTCCTCTGTCCCCATCCCATCCCATCCCATTCCTGTGTCCCCTTTCTGCCATTCCTGTCTTCCTTTGCCATTCCCATTCCTGCGTCCCCATGCCATTCCCACATTCCTGTGTCCCCAGCCCATTGCTGTGTCCCCACTCCCATTCCTGTGTCCCCATTCCAGGTCCCTGTGTCCCCTTCCCATTCCTGCATTCCTGTGTCCCCATTCCAGGCTCCTGTGTCCCCATCCCATTCCTGTATCCCCATCCCATTTCAGGTTCCTGTGTGCCCACTCCAGGTTCCTGTGTCCTCATCCCATTCCTGTGTCCCCATCCCATCCCATCCCATCCCATCCCATCCCATCCCATCCCATCCCATCCCATCCCATCCCATCCCATCCCATCCCATCCCATCCCATCCCATCCCATTCCTGTGTCCCCTTTCTGCCATTCCTGTCTTCCTTTGCCATTCCCATTCCTGTGTCCCCAGCCCATCCCTGTGTCCCCATCCCATCCCTGTGTCCCCAGCCCATCCCTGTGTCCCCATCCCATTCCTGTGTCCCCAGCCCATCCCTGTGTCCCCATCCCATTCCTGTGTCCCCATCCCATTCCTGTGTCCCCATCCCATTCCTGTGTCCCCATCCCATTCCTGTGTCCCCATCCCATTCCTGTGTCCCCATCCCATTCCTGTGTCCCCATCCCTTTCCTGTGTCCCCATCCCCAGGTTCCTGTGTGCCCATCCCATTCCTGTGTCCCCATTCCCAAATTCCTGTGTCCCCATCCCATTCCTGTGTCCCCATTCCCAGGTTCCTGTGTCCCCATCCCATTCCCAAATTCCTGTGTCCCCATCCCATTCCAGGTTCCTGTGTCCCCATTCCATTCCTGTGTCCCCTTCCCAGGTTCCTGTGTCCCCATTCCCAAATTCCTGTGTCCCCATCCCATTCCTGCATTCCTGTGTCCCCATCCCATCCCATCCCATCCCATCCCATCCCATCCCATCCCATCCCATCCCATCCCATCCCATCCCATCCCATCCCATCCCATCCCATCCCATCCCATCCCATTCCTGTGTCCCCAGCCCATTCCTGTGTCCCCAGCCCATTCCAGGTTCCTGTGTCCCCAGCCCATTCCCAGGGATAGGATAAACCCTGGCCTGGTTTTATCCTTTAGGACCTCTCCAAATCCCAGCTATTCCACCCTCAGGATGTGCTGTGGGCAAAGAGCTCCCACCAGGAGATTTTGTTATTCCCAACAGCTGGAGCTCCATTTCCTTGGGGTTTAAAAGATCTTTTATGGATCTTTATGACCTGGCACTCATCCACACTTAAGGTAAAATGCAGTTTAATGGGTTTTTTTCCCAAAGCAAAGACTTGTGCAGGTGGAATTAATCCCAAATCCCAAATCCCAAATAATCCCAAATCCCTGCTCTCTGACCATGATATTCAAGACCAGAACATGACCCCCTTGGTGGCAGGGAAAGCTGGATCCCAGCCAGAGCCTGGGATTGGTTTTGTCACTGCCCCTTCCCCCTCAGCTCTGCAATTCCCAAGCCTGGACCTGCTTCCCTGTCTGTCCATGGATCTGGGATTTAATGATCAAATCCATCAAGGGAAACCTTGGGAGCGGGGCTGGAGCTCCACAGGGGCCTGGTGCTCTGAGGGCACGTGGGGCAGCAAGGAGGGAATGGGAGCCCCAGGAGGAAGAGGAGGATGAGGAGGATGAGGAGGATGAGGAGGATGAGGAGGATGAGGAGGAAGAGGAGGATGAGGAGGATGAGGATGATGAGGATGAGGAGGATGAGGAGGATGAGGAGGAGGAAGAGGATGATGAGGAAGAGGAGGATGAGTATGAGGAGGATGAGGAAGAGGAGGATGAGGAGGAGGAGGATGAGGAGGATGAGGAGGATGAGGATGAGGAGGAAGAGGATGAGGATGAGGAGGAAGAGGATGAGGATGAGGAGGATGAGGAGGATGAGGATGATGAGGAAGAGGAGGATGAGGAGGAAGAGGATGAGGAGGATGAGGAGGATGAGGAGGAAGAGGAAGATGAGGATGATGATGAGGAGGAAGAGGATGAGGAGGATGAGGAGGATGAGGAGGATGAGGAAGAGGAGGATGAGGAGGATGAGGAGGATGAGGAGGAGGATGAGGATGAGGAGGATGAGGAGGATGAGGAAGAGGATGAGGAGGATGAGGATGAGGAGGAAGAGGATGAGGAGGATGAGGATGAGGAGGAAGAGGATGAGGAGGATGAGGAGGAAGAGGAGGATGAGGATGAGGAGGATGAGGAGGATGAGGAGGATGAGGAGGATGAGGAGGATGAGGAGGATGAGGAAGATGATGAAGAGGAGGAGGAAGGCTCACCGAGCGGAAGATCATGTGCAGCGGCATGGCGATGTTGAGGTTCAGGGCGTAGTTATTGACCACGCTGACGGTGAAGAACATGGCCACCATGATGCAATAGTTCCTAAAGAGGGAAAAGGCACTGGGAGATGGGCAGGGACCCCCTGGGACGCTGAGGGACCCTCAGAAGGCACAGAGAGCTCTCAGCCCCGTCACCAGAGCACAAATGTGAGCTGAATTTGGGTCATTTTCCAGGAAAACTTTCCCTTCCCGCTCCCACCACACCAAACCCCAGACACAAAAATCTCCTGAGGCAAAAACTCTGCCCTGTTTGTGACAGGGAATGGAAATTTCCCATTGAAAATTCCTGATGAGTGTGGATTTTACCCAGCCTGACAGCTTCCCAACGTGGGATGGGATTCCCAGAGGATAAATGGCCAATCCATTTTCTGAGAAGCTTTTTGGAGATCAGAGATGTGATTCCGGCGATGGCTGTACCTGATGGGGATGGCCGGGCGCTTCCTGCCCAAGTTGGCCTCGAAGATGAAACCTTCCAGGGCGATGAACAGGAACTGCGAGAAGGTGACGATGTTCCCGCAGCCGGGGAAGCGCCTGCGGGCACGGAGGGACGGGGTCAGGGCGGGCACGGAGGGACGGGGTCAGAGCGGGCACGGAGGGACGGGGTCAGAGCGGGCACGGAGGGACGGGGTCAGAGCGGGCACGGAGGGACGGGGTCAGCGCGGGCACGGAGGGACGGGGTCAGCGCGGGCACGGAGGGACGGGGTCAGCGCTGGCACGGAGGGACGGGGTCAGGGCGGGCACGGAGGGACGGGGTCAGCGCGGGCACGGAGGGACGGGGTCAGCGCGGGCACGGAGGGACGGGGTCAGCGCGGGCACGGGGAAACGGCACCGGCAGCCAGCAAACGGGGGATCCTGCCCTGCTCCCTGAATCCTGCCCTGCTCCCTGAATCCTGCCCTGCTCCCAGAATCCTGTCTCTAGTCCCTGAATCCTGCCCTGCTCCCTGAATCCTGCCCTGCCCCCAGAATCCTGCCCTGCTCCCAGAATCCTGCCCTGCTCCCAGAATCCTGCCCTGCTCCCTGAATCCTGCCCTGCTCCCTGAATCCTGCCCTGCTCCCAGAATCCTGGCCCTGCTCCCAGAATCCTAGCCCTTTTTGCATAACCCTATCCCTATTCCCATAATCCTATCCCTATTCCCATAATCCTGTCCCTATTCCCAGAATCCTGTCTCTTTTTCCAAAATCCCATCCCTGTTCCCAGAATCCAATTCCCTTTTTCCAAAATCCAACCCCCTTTTCCAAAATCCTATCCCTTTTTTCATAATCCTGTCCCTATTCCCAGAATCCTATCTCTTTTTCCAAAATCCCATCCCTATTCCCAGAATCCCATCCCTATTCCCAAAATCCCATCCCCTTTTCTATAATCCCATCCCTTTTTTCATAATCCTGTCCCTTTCTCCAGAATCCAATCCCTTTTCCATAACCCAATCCCTTTTTCCAAAGTCCTGTCCCTATTCCCACAATCCAATCCCTTTCCCACACCCCCAATCCCTTTTCCCACAGTCCCATCCCAAAATTGGGATTTCTGGGTGCCAAAAATCCCTTTGGTTGTGAATTCCAGAATGGACCAAAATTGGGATTTCTGGGTGCCAAAAATCCCTTTGGTTGTGAATTCTGGGATGGACCAAAATTGGGATTTCTGGGTGCCAAAATCCCTTTGGTTGTGAATTCTATTATGGACCAAAACTGGGATTTCTGGGTGCCAAAAATCCCTTTGGATGTGAATTCTGGAAGTGACCAAAACTGGGATTTCTGGGTGCCAAAAATCCCTTTGGTTGTGAATTCCAGAATGGACCAAAACTGGGATTTCTGGGTGCCAAAAATCCCTTTGGTTGTGAATTCTGGAATGGACCAAAATTGGGATTTCTGGATGCCAAAAATCCCTTTGGTTGTGAATTCCGGAATGGACCAAAACTGGGATTTCTGGGTGCCAAAAATCCCTTTGGTTGTGAATTCTGGAAGTGACCAAAATTGGGATTTCTGGGTGCCAAAAATCCCTTTGGTTGTGAATTCTGGAAGTGACCAAAATTGGGATTTCTGGGTGCCAAAAGTGGGAGATGCAGGGATTTTGGGAATATTTCCCATTTTTTATTCTGCAAGACACTGAGGCCAAGCATTCCTGGGAGAGCCCATGGAACACCCTGTCCCTGGATGCAGATTTGCAGGATTCAAGCTGGGAAATGCTCTGGAAAAAAGGAAATTTCCAAGCTGTCCCTTCCAAATTCTCCAGTGTCACCCCCAGGGCTCTGAGGGGCAGCAGCACCTGGGGAAGGCAGGGCTGAGAAAGCAAAAAGGGGATTTTTTTAACTGGAAAAATCAAATCCCAGAAATTTGATTTTTCCTTCTGCCCACCTGGCAATTCCCACATCCTTCCCAGAAAAATTATCAATAAAACTTCATAATCCAGACAACTTTGTTATCCATAAAACTTCAACTTTGAAGCTGAAAGGTTCAAAAGCTCCTGGGAAAAAGTGACCTTGAAGCAGAGGCAGAAGCTGCAGGATGGCAAATCTTATCTGCAGCCTTTCAGCTCCAGAGAGGATCACAAGGAGCTGGAAATTTGGGTTTTGTCCCCTCCCAAAACCCACAGCCCTGGGTATGACCCCATTTTATCAGCAGTTTTGGGTTTTCCAGATTTTTTTTTTTTTTTCAGATAAGAATTCTGGGCTCCTTTTGTGCCTCACAATCCTCACTCAGATCCACCTAAAAAAATGAGATTAATCCTGATCTGCCAACCCAAGATCTGCTTCAGTTGTACACAACAGGAAAGAATCATCCCAGCAAGGAATTTCCTTGCACTCTCTCCAAATTCACCACATGCAAAGGGAGAAAATCTGATTTTTGTCCCTTCCACAGCAATTTGAGCCCCTTCAATCAAGAAATTGGAGATTTCTTGTTCTGCCTCCATAATCCAGCAGGAATATTTCTTTCCTCTGCCCTGCAGCCACTCTCCACACATTTAAAGCTTTTTCTGTGCCCTCAGGCATTTCCAGACTAAACAATTCTCATTCCTTTGCTTTATTTATAAATCCTGAGCAAATTTCTTCCCAATTTCTTCATCTTTGCTACTCCCCACCAGCCTTTTCCTGGCATCCTGCTCCAGGATTCTGTTTGTTATTGGGAATATCAGAGTTGGGATATTGGGATTATCAATATTCACCTGCAGGGGGAATTCTCCTTCCAAAACTCAATGAAATAATGAAATTATCCCAATTTTGGGGCTAAATGTGAGCAGGGCAAGTAAAAAGCCCAGGAATTGAGGTGTTAGGAGTGGAGGAATTTTAAAAGTGGATGGGAGGCGCTGCTTGAAAGAGGTTTTGTGTGAAAAGCAGTTTTTCCTTCATGTTTGCAATTTGAACTTTTGGAATTTGCTCCTCTGGGTTTCAGCCACTTTTGAATAATTCAGTCTTTGAACAGGGCTAAATATTTTGGTTTAAGGTTTGTTTGGAGGAGAAATGAGTGGCAAAAAAAGCCAAATCCAAAGGTTTTTTTTTTTTTTGCTTCCAAAGGGTTCATTCCTCCTCTGTTACTCAAGCAGGAAAGGCAGAGATTGGAGCAATCCCTGAGAGGAAAAACAACCCCTGACACAACTCTCTTCCTCCAGGATGAGGAAGGTGAGAGCCCCAAAAACACCAGGGGGAGTGAGGAAGGTGAGAACCCCAAAATCATCGGGGTGAGGAAACTGAGATCCCCAAAACATTGGGGTGAGGAAGATGAGATCCCAAAATCATCAGGGTGAGTGAGGAAGGTGAGAGCCCCAAAACATCAGGATGAGGAAGGTGAGAGCCCCAAAAACATTGGGGTGAGTGAGGAGGATGAGATCCCCAAAATCATCAGGGGGACGAAGGTGAGAGCCCCAAAAATATCAGGGTGAGTGAGGAAGGTGAGAGCCCCAAAATCATCGAGATGAGGAAGGTGAGAGCCCCAAAAACATTGGGGTGAGGAAGATGAGATCCCAAAATCATCAGGGTGAGTGAGGAAGGTGAGATCCCCAAAAACATCAGGATGAGGAAGGTGAGATCCCCAAAAACATTGGGGTGAGTGGGAGGATGAGATCCCCAAAATCATTAGGGGGACGAAGGTGAGAGCCTCAAAAATATCAGGGTGAGTGAGGAAGGTGAGAGCCCCAAAAACACCAGGGGGAGGAAGGTGAGATCCTCAAAATCGTTAGGATGAGGAAACTGAGATCCCCAAAACATTGGGGTGAGGAAGATGAGATCCCAAAATCATCAGGATGAGGAAGATGAGATCCCCAAAACCATCAGCCTCCAACAACCTGGCAACCAAGGGGACTCGGTGACTTTGCAGTGACGATCCCAGGTGGGAATCATTCCCAGACTCCCGGGTGTAAAACACTCCCTGCTGTCCCCGGGCTCAGCTCCTGTCTCGTCCCGGGCATTTCAGCGCTGCCTGGCTTGGGGACAGGGGAGAGGGGACATTCCGGTGCCCGGACAGGTCAACGACACGGCCACAGCCAGGGGACACCCCCAAAACCCCCAAACCCCACTGAGGGGACACAGTGATGATCCAGCTCCGGGCTCCTCCATGAGGGGCACCAAGGCCTGAGGGGTGAAACCCCCTCAGTGCCCCCGCACCCCAAATCCCCCCGATCCCCCAAAGCCACCGTGGCACCGCTGCTCCCCTCACACACGCTGAGGCCTCACCCCGATCCCACTGCAATGAGCTCCCCTGAACCTTTATCCCCCCCAAACCCTCCCCGCGGCCCCGCACCTGGCCAGCAGCTCCAGGAACACCACATTGCTGCAGCAGCCGCCGAACACCAGCCCCACCGCCACGGCCGGGTGCATGGTGTCGCTCCGGGCAACGAGGCGGCGTCCCGGGCCGCGGCCGCATCCCGATCCCGGGGCTCTGCCCCGCTCCCGGCCCCGGCCCCGCCGCCCCCGCTTCCTCCGGCCGCCGGTAGTTCGCTCCCGGGAACTACAACTACAACTCCCGGCAGGCCCCGCGCCGTCTCAGCGCGGCTCCCGGCGGGACCCCGCCGCGGGGCACGATGGGAGTTGTAGTTGTGGTCTGAAAAATGTGATGGCGGCGCTGAGGTGGCGTCAGGAGGAGGCGCGGCTCCGGCGCTGGTTGTGGCGGGGAGCAGCCCGTAATTGACTTTTTGGGGTTATTTAGTGACCCCAAAACGCCAGTTAGAGGCAGTTCCTAAGGATGCCGTGCCAAAGAATTCCTAAGAATAATTATTATTGAAAGGGAGAGTTGGGAATGTTTCCCTGGAGCAGGGAAGGCTCCAGGGAGAGCTGCCAGCACAGGGCAGGGCCTGCAGGGGCTCCAGGAGAGCTGCAGAGGGACTGGGGACAAGGCCTGCAGGGACAGCACCCAGGGAATGGCTCCCACTGCCAGAGGGCAGCCATGGGTGGCATCTTGGCAATGAGCAATTCCTGCCTGGGCTGGCATTGCCAGAGCAGCTGGGGCTGCCCCTGATCCCTGCAGTGCCCAAGGCCGGGCTGGAGCAGCCTGGGACGGTGCTGTGAAATACAAAGCTGTGCTCCGTGTCACAAACAGGCGATGTGTGTAGTTGTGAATGTGAAATGTGTGGACCCCAACAATGGGAGAGCTGTGAATTCTAATAAAAACTGAGGAGAATAAATCATGGAAAAAGGCCTTTGAACCTATCTGTTGTTGGCAAATTACCCCTAGTTGATTTAGGAGCATTGGAATTAAAGTGTTAAAGATGTTGCTTTTTGCCTGCATTTAATCCATAAAGAGTTCTGCAATAATACCATTTGAAGTATAATTTTAGAATATTACTTGTATCTTTGAAACTATACCTTTGGAATATATATAAAGGAAATATGCTTATCTCAGGCCTTATTGAAGCAGAGAAAAGCAGCTTGAGAAAGGAAGATGAACATCACCTCAAGGATTTATGGTTTTGACCAAAGAGAAACCGGACCGCCACCATCTGGGATCCTCCTTTTGAGATACACCCTGAGAAACTAAATCACAATAGTGTATAGAATCATGATGGAATAATTTGGAATAAAAATTGCTGATGAGTAAAACAATTGGAAATAGAAACTGCTGAGAAAGCTGATGAGTACCCCTGTAAATACCTGTAACCACCAATTATTGGTGTGCAGGTGGAGGGAAAACTTCCCCCACTGCACCCAGCGCTGTGTTGCTCACACTTTACCATATTAAATAATAAATTGATTGCTGCTTGAATATTGGCCAAGTGAAGCTTCTGATTCGTAACAGTGAGATTGGAATGGGATGGGCTTGAAGGGCCCTTCCCACCCAAACCATTCTGGGATTTGGGACACTCAGAGTCCATCCCCAGGGGTTTTTATGGAAGTTGGGGATGGAGAAGGGAAGGGAGACCCTTCCTGAAGTGCTGAGATTGCCAGTGAAGCCCCCAGACCCCAAAATCCCTTCCTGGAGAGGAGTCGGGGTGGGGATGGATCCAATGGCAGGCTGGGAGAGCTGGGAATGTTCCCCTGGAGCAGGGAAGGCTCCAGGGAGAGCTGGGAATGTTCCCCTGGAGCAGGGAGGGATCCAGGGAGAGCTGGGAATGTTCCCCTGGAGCAGGGAGGGATCCAGGGAGAGCTGGGAATGTTCCCCTGGAGCAGGGAAGGCTCCAGGCAGAGCTGCCAGCACAGGGCAGGGCCTGCAGGGGCTCCAGGAGAGCTGCAGAGGGACTGGGGACAAGGCCTGCAGGGACAGCACCCAGGGAATGGCTCCCACTGCCAGAGGGCAGCCATGGGTGGCATCTTGGCAATGAGCAATTCCTGCCTGGGCTGGCATTGCCAGAGCAGCTGGGGCTGCCCCTGATCCCTGCAGTGCCCAAGGCCAGGCTGGAGCAGCCTGGCATGGTGGGCTTGGAATGGGATGGGCTTGAAGGGCCCTTCCCACCCAAACCATTCTGGCATTTGGGACACTCAGAATCCATCCCCAGGGGTTTTTATGGAAGTTGGGGATGGCAAAGGGAAGGGAGACCCTTCCTGGAGTGCTGAGATTGCCAGTGAAGCCCCCAGAGCCCAAAATCCCTTCCTGGAGAGGAGTCGGGGTGGGGATGGATCCAATGCCAGGCTGGGAGAGCTGGGAATGGAGGGAATTCCCTGGAGAGGGAGCCTGGGCTGGGATTTTGGGAAGGGATTCCCAGAGCAGCTGGGGCTGCCCCTGATCCCTGCAGTGCCCAAGGAAGGATTGGAGCCCCCTGGGATGGTGGGAGGTGTCCAGAGGGTGGAACTGGAGGAGTTTGAGGTCCCTTCCCACCCAAACCATTCCAGGATTCCAGCTGAGGACACAAACAGCGGCTCAGCCTCATCGTGAGGGGAAAACCATGGAACAGATCCTGGGCTTTGGAATTCTCCCCATTGTTTTTATTGCTGTGGAAGGGTGAGGATTTACGGGGATAAATGAAATCCTTTAGGGTGCCTGAATCCCAAACTGATCCAACCCTGCTGGGACAGACACCTCCTGTCCTGAATCCCTCAGCTCCAAAACTTCCCATCCCAAAACTTCACCTTTTTTTTGGGAATGTGCCCAGCAGCAATTCCAGAGGAATTCTCCACTTCCACCCCTGGAATTTTGCAGCTGGAAGAGTTTTTCCTTCTTCTATTGAGAAGATTTTGTGGGTTTTGGCTTTAATCTCTCCCTTTTTGTGTTCTATCACATCACTTTAAAATAACCAAAATAAACCCTGAAGATATTTTTAGGAGCCTTTGAAGGGCTGAGTCTCCTCCCCTTAAATTGTCCAATTTTTGGGATTTTTTATTCCATCAAATCCCTCCAGCTCCAAAACTTCCCATCTCAGCTCCTTCACCTTTTTTTTGGGAATGTGCCCAGCAGCAATTCCTGAGGAATTCCACTGGAAATGCTCCCATCCCTGGAATTTTGCAGCTGGAGGAGATTTTCCTTCCTCTCTTGGGAAGATTTTGTGGGTTTTTGCTTTAAATTAATTTTTTTGTGTTCTATCACATCACTTTAAAATAACCAAAATAAACCCCAGAGATATTTTTAGGAGCCTTTGAAGGGCTGAGTCTCCTCTCCTTAAATTGTCCAATTTTTGGGATTATTTATTCCATCAAATCCCTGAGCTCCAAGACTTCCCATCTCAGCTCCTTCACCTTTTTTTGGGAATGTGTCCAGCAGCAATTCCTGAGGAATTCCCCAATTCCACTGGAAATGCTCCCATCCCTGGAATTTTGCAGCTGGAGGAGATTTTCCTTCCTCTCTTGGGGGGATTTTGTGGATTTTTGCTTTAAATTCATGTTTTTGTGTTCTATCACATCACTTTAAAATAACCAAAATAAACCCCGGAGATATTTTTAGGAGCTGTTGAAGATCTGAGTCTCCTCCCCTTAAATTGTCCCATTTTTGGGATTATTTATTCCATGAAAAATTTCCCACTTCCCCAACTCTTCCTGCTGCTCCAACCCCAGCAGTCAGGGATTTTTCCCAGAGAATTTTTTCCCAGGAATTCCAATTATTTTCTAAAATATGTCTCATTTTTTGGAGCTTTCCTCAGCTCACCATTCCGGAAATTATCCCTGTGTCTCTGGACGGAGAGGAGAAATTCCTGCTATCCCAAACATTTCATTTTCCATGCGATCCAGGAGATTTTTTTTTTTCACTCCTGAGTTTTTTCCCTTGGTCCAAACTTCCAGGCTCCTTTCTTTTTATCAATTTTTATATTCCCTCCAAATTTTTTTATTCCTTCTATTTTCCTCTGCTAAGTTTTTGTGGGTTTTTTGGGTTTTTGGTTTTTTTTTTTTTCTTTGAGGGGTGAATTCCAATTTTTTTTCTAACTGCTTGTGTGTGTTGGAACTTGTCCAAAATAGCAAAGCCTAAAAACTCCGGGCATATTTTGAGGGGAAAATTTGAAATAACTCAATTTTTTTTGTTGTTTTAAACCCTCTCCACCTTCCTCCCCCTCATTCCTCAAGGTTGTTAAATTTGACATCCCTGTAAATGAGCTGGAAAAGCTCCAAGCTGAGGCGCTTTTCCCTTTGGAAAATCCCTGAATCGGATTTGTCTCTCCACGCTTTAGGCAAAAGACTTTCCAGAGGTGATTGATGGGAATCTTTCCCATTAAAATTCCCTAAAAACGTGCAAAAATGAAGAAAATCTATTTTTATAATTTTTAACTGTTTTATTTTTATTTTTCTTGTCCAGAAAGTGAATCAGAGCCATCCATATCCAAACATGTTTGGATTTGGAATTTTGGCTTTCAGTGGGATCCAAGGGAACCATCCCTAAAATGTTTTTCTCTGGGTTTTGTGTTTTTATTTTTTTTTTGTTTTTAATTTTTCTCCAAATTTTTCTGCTCTTGCCTCCTACATTTGGGAACTTGAGCCCTTCCCAACCTCATGGAACCAAACTTTAGTTGGAATTCACTGGAGGACGTGGACAATTTGGAAAATTTGGGAATTCAAGCTCTTCCCAACCTCATCGAAAGTTTGGAAAATTTGGGAATTCAAGCTCTTCCCAACCTCATTGAAAGTTTGGGAAAGTTGGGAAATCGAGCTCTTCTTGTCCTCATGGAGGGTTTGGAAAATTTGGGAATTTGAGCTCTTCCTGACCTCATGGAACCAAATTTTAGTTTGGAAAATTTGGGAATTCAAGCTCTTCCCAACCGCATCGAAAGTTTGGAAAATTTGGGAATTCAAGCTCTTCCCAACCTCATTGAAAGTTTGGAAAATTTGGGAATTCAAGCTCTTCCCAACCTCATCGAAAGTTTGGAAAATTTGGGAATTTGAGCTCTTCCTGACTTCATGGAGGGTTTGGAAAATTTGGGAAATCAAACTTTTTCCGAACTCATGGATACCAAACTTTATTTTTGAAAATTTGGGAATTGGAGCTCTCCCTGACCTCATGGAACCAAATTTTAGTTTGGAAAATTTGGGAATTCGAGCACTCCTTGATCTCATAGTGCAAAATTTTAGTTTGGAAAATTTGGGAACTCAAGCTCTTCCCAACCTCATCGAAAGTTTGGAAAATTTGGGAATTCAAGCTCTTCCCAACCTCATTGAAAGTTTGGAAAATTTGGGAATTCAAGCTCTTCCCAACCTCATTGAAAGTTTGGAAAAGTTGGGAAATTGAGCTTTTCTTGACCTCAATGGAGGGTTTGGAAAATTTGGGAATTTGAGCTCTTCCTGACTTCATGGAGGGTCTGGAAAATTTGGGAAATCAAACTTTTTCCGAACTCATGGATACCAAACTTTATTTTTTGAAAATTTGGGAATTGCAGCTCTTCCTGACCTCATGGAACTAAATTTTAGTTTGGAAGATTTGGGAATTCGAGCACTCCTTGATCTCATAGTGCAAAATTTTAGTTTGGAAAATTTGGGAACTCAAGCTCTTCCCAACCTCATCGAAAGTTTGGAAAATTTGGGAATTGGAGCTCTTCCTGACCTCATGGAACCAAATTTTAGTTTGGAAAATGTGGGAATTCGAGCACTCCTTGATCTCATAGTGCAAAATTTTAGTTTGGAAAATTTGGGAACTCAAGCTCTTTCCAACCTGCAGTGGCAAAAATTTAAACCAAGGATTGAGGTTGGAAACTTCAAGGAGAGGAGATAAAAAGTGGGATAAAAACCTGTGGGAATTGTCACCAAACGACTTGGAGAAGGTTAAAAAATAAAATTTAATGGTTAAAAAATGTAAATATTCCCGGAAGTTCCTACAGGGTGGCGAATGGAAACACATTCCGAGGTGCATCCAGGAAATTCCTGGATTATGGAAGGATGGAGCTTCTCCAGGTGCTTTTCCTGGTTTTTCATTCCCATTATTTTCCCCTCATCCCTCTCTCCCAACATCCGCAGCTTTTGCAGGAAAATTTCCCTGGATTGGCAAAAACTTAAACCAAAGATGGAGGTTGGAAACCTCAAGGAGAGGAGATAAAAAGTGGGATAAAAACCTGTGGGAATCATCACCAAATGACTTGGAGAAGATGAAAAAATAAAATTTAATGGTTAAAAAATGCAAATATTCCCAGAAGTTCCTGCAGGGTGGTGAATGGAAACACATTCCAAGGTGCATCCAGGAAATTCCTGGATTATGAAAGGATGGAGCTTCTCCAGGTGCTTTTCCTGGTTTTCCATTCCCATTATTTTCCCCTCATCCCTCTCTCCCAAAATCCGCAGCTTTTGCAGGAAAATTTCCCTGGAATGGCAACAATTTAAACCAAGGACTGAGGTTGGAAACCTCAAGGAGAGGAGATAAAAAGTGGGATGGAAACCTCAAGGAGAGGAGATAAAAAGTGGGATAAAAACCTGTGGGAATCGTCACCACAGGACCTGGAGAAGAATAAAAAATAAAATTTTAATGGTTAAAAAATGTAAATATTCCCAGAAGTTCCTGCAGGGTGGTGAATGGAAACACACTCTGAGGTGCATCCAGGAAATTCCTGGATTGTGGAAGGATGGAGCTTCTCCAGGTGCTTTTCCTGGTTTTTTATTCCCATTATTTTCCCCTCATCCCTCTCTCCCAACACCTGCAGGTTTTGCAGGAAAATTTCCCTGGATTGGCAAAAATTTAAACCAAGGATTGAGGTTGGAAACCTCAAGGAGAGGAGATAAAAAGTGGGATAAAAACCAATAGGAATCATCACCACAGGACCTGGAGAAGATGAAAAAATAAAATTTAATGGTTAAAAATTTTAAATATTCCCAGAAGTTCCTGCAGGGTGGTGAATAGAAACACATTCCGAGGTGCATCCACGAAATTCCTGGATTATGGAAGGATGGAGCTTCTCCAGGTGCTTTTCCTGGTTTTTCATTCCCGTTATTTTCCCCTCATCCCTCTCTCCCAACATCCGCAGCTTTTGCAGGAAAATTTCCCTGGATTGGCAAAAATTTAAACCAAAGATGGAGGTTGGAAACCTCAAGGAGAGGAGATAAAAAGTGGGATAAAAACCAATAGGAATCGTCACCACAGGACCTGGAGAAGATGAAAAAATAAAATTTAATGGTTAAAAAATGTAAATATTCCCGGAAGTTCCTGCAGGGTGGCGAATGGAAACACATTCCGAGGTCCATCCAGGAAATTCCTGGATTGTGGAAGGATGGAGCTTCTCCAGGTGCTTTTCCTGCTTTTCCACTCCCGTTATTTTCCCCTCATTCCTCTCTCCCAACATCTGCAGCTTTTGCAGGAAAATTTCCCTGGATTGGCAAAAATTTAAACCAAAGATGGAGGTTGGAAACCTCAAGGAGAGGAGATAAAAAGTGGGATGGAAACTTCAAGGAGAGAAGATAAAAAGTGGGATAAAAACCTGTGGGAATCATCACCACAGGACCTGGAGAAGGTTAAAAATAAAATTTAATGGTTAAAAATTTTAAATATTCCCGGAAGTCCCTGCAGGGTGGTGAAGGGAAACACAGCCTGAGGTTCATCCAGGAAATCCCTGGATTGTGGAAGGATGGAGCTTCTCCAGGTGCTTTTCCTGGTTTTTCATTCCCGTTATTTTCCCCTCATCCCTCTTTCCCAACACCTGCAGCTTTTGCAGGAAAATTTCCCTGGAATGCCAAAAATTTAAACCAAGGGTTGAGGTTGGAAACCTCAAGGAGAGGAGATAAAAAGTGGGATAAAAACCTGTGGGAATCATCACCACAGGACCTGGAGAAGGTTAAAAATAAAATTTTAATGGTTAAAAATTTTAAATATTCCCAGAAGTTCCTGCAGGGTGGCGAATGGAAACACACTCCGAGGTGCATCCAGGAAATCCCTGGATTGTGGAAGGATGGAGCTTCTCCAGATGCTTTTCCTGGTTTTTCATTCCCGTTATTTTCCCCTCATCCCTCTCTCCCAACATCCGCAGCTTTTGCAGGAATATTTCCCTGGATTGGCAAAAATTTAAACCAAGGATGGAGGTTGGAAACCTCAAGGAGAGGAGATAAAAAGTGGGATGGAAACTTCAAGGAGAGGACATAAAAAGTGGGATAAAAACCAATAGGAATCATCAACACAGGACCTGGAGAAGGTTAAAAATACAATTTTAATGGTTAAAAAATGTAAATATTCCCAGAAGTTCCTGCAGGGTGGCGAATGGAAACACAATCCAAGGTGCATCCAGGAAATTCCTGGATTGTGGAAGGATGGAGCTTCTCCAGGTGCTTTTCCTGCTTTTCCACTCCCATTATTTTCCCCTCATCCCTCTCTCCCAACATCCGCAGGTTTTGCAGGAAAATTTCCCTGGAATGCAAAAATTTAAACCAAGGATTGAGGTTGGAAACGTCAAGGAGAGAAGATAAAAAGTGGGATAAAAACCAATAGGAATCATCACCACAGGACCTGGAGAAGATGAAAAAATAAAATTTAATTGTTAAAAAATGTAAATATTCCGGGAGGATCCTACAGGGTGGGTGAATGGAAACACATTCCGAGGTGCATCCAGGAAATCCCTGGATTGTGGAAGGATGGAGCTTCTCCAGGGGCTTTTCCTGGTTTTCCATTCCCGTTATCCCGTTATTTTCCCCTCATCCCTCTCTCCCAACATCCGCAGCTTTTGCAGGAAAATTTCCCTGGAATGGCAAAAATTTAAACCAAAGATGGAGGTTGGAAACTTCAAGGAGAGGAGATAAAAGGTGGGATGGAAACTTCAAGGAGAGAAGATAAAAATTGGGATAAAAACGTACAGGAACGATCAGCACGGAATCTGGAGAAGGTAAAAATAAAATTTTAATGGTTAAAAAATGTAAATATTCCCGGAAGTTCCTACAGGGTGGTGAATGGAAACACATTCCAAGGTGCATCCAGGAAATTCCTGGATTGTGGAAGGATGGAGCTTCTCCAGGTGCTTTTCCTGGTTTTTTATTCCCGTTATTTTCCCCTCATCCCTCTCTCCCAACATCCGCTGCTTTTGCAGGAAAATTTCCCTGGATTGGCAAATATTTAAACCAAGGATTGAGGTTGGAAACCTCAAGGAGAGGAGATAAAAAGTGGGATAAAAACCAATAGGAATCGTCACCACAGGACCTGGAGAAGGTTAAAAAATAAAATTTAATTGTTAAAAAATGTAAATATTCCCAGAAGTTCCTGCAGGGTGGTGAATGGAAACACAATCCAAGGTGCATCCAGGAAATCCCTGGATTGTGGAAGGATGGAGCTTCTCCAGGTGCTTTTCCTGGTTTTTCATTCCCATTATTTTCCCCTCATCCCTCTCTCCCAACATCCGCAGCTTTTGCAGGAAAATTTCCCTGGATTGGCAAAAATTTAAACCAAGGGTTGAGGTTGGAAACCTCAAGGAGAGGAGATAAAAAGTGGGATGGAAACCTCAAGGAGAGGAGATAAAAAGTGGGATAAAAACCTGTGGGAATCATCACCACAGGACCTGGAGAAGGTTAAAAAATAAAATTTAATGGTTAAAAAATTTAAATATTCCCAGAAGTTCCTACAGGGTGGTGAATGGAAACACATTCCGAGGTGCATCCAGGAAATTCCTGGATTGTGGAAGGATGGAGCTTCTCCAGGTGCTTTTCCTGCTTTTCCATTCCCATTATCCCTGGAGGAACAAACCCCGACCTCCTCCCGTGACTTTTCCCAACATCCACAGCTTTTGCAGGAAAATTTCCCTGGAGTGGCAACAATTTAAACCAAGGATTAAGGTCAGAAACCTCAAGGAGAGGAGATAAAAAGTGGGAGAAAAACTTACAGGAACGATCAGCACGGAATCTGGAGAAGGTTAAAAATAAAATTTTAATGGTTAAAAAATGTAAATATTCCCAGAAGTTCCTGCAGGGTGGTGAAGGGAAACACAATCCAAGGTGCATCCAGGAAATTCCTGGATTATGGAAGGATGGAGCTTCTCCAGGTGCTTTTCCACTCCCATTATTTTCCCCTCATCCCTCTCTCCCAACATCCGCAGCTTTTGCAGGAAAATTTCCCTGGAATGGCAAAAATTTAAACCAAAGATGGAGGTTGGAAACCTCAAGGAGAGGAGATAAAAAGTGGGATAAAAACCTGTGGGAATCAGCACCTAATGACTTGGAGAAGATGAAAAAATAAAATTTAATTGTTAAAAAAATGTAAATATTCCCAGTAGTTCCTGCAGGGTGGTGAATGGAAACACATTCTGAGGTGCATCCAGGAAATTCCTGGATTATGGAAGGATGGAGCTTCTCCAGGTGCTTTTCCTGGTTTTTCATTCCCATTATTTTCCCCTCATCCCTCTCTCCCAACATCCGCAGCTTTTGCAGGAAAATTTCCCTGGAATGGCAAAAATTTAAACCAAGGGTTGAGGTTGGAAACCTCAAGGAGAGGAGATAAAAAGTGGGATAAAAACCAATAGGAATCGTCACCACAAGACCTGGAGAAGGTTAAAAAATAAAATTTAATGGTTAAAAAATTTAAATATTCCCAGAAGTTCCTGCAGGGTGGCAAATGGAAACACATTCCGAGGTGCATCCAGGAAATCCCTGGATTGTGGAAGGATGGAGCTTCTCCAGGTGCTTTTCCTGGTTTTTCATTCCCATTATTTTCCCCTCATCCCTCTCTCCCAACATCCGCTGCTTTTGCAGGAATATTTCCCTGGAATGGCAAAAATTTAAACCAAGGATTGAGGTTGGAAACCTCAAGGAGAGGAGATAAAAAGTGGGATGGAAACTTCAAGGAGAGGAGATAAAAAGTGGGATAAAAACCAATAGGAATCATCACCACAGGACCTGGAGAAAATGAAAAAATAAAATTTAATGGTTAAAAAATGTAAATATTCCCGGAAGTTCCTGCAGGGTGGCGAATGGAAACACAATCCAAGGTGCATCCAGGAAATTCCTGGATTGTGGAAGGATGGAGCTTCTCCAGGTGCTTTTCCTGGTTTTTCATTCCCGTTATTTTCCCCTCATCCCTCTCTCCCAACATCCGCAGCTTTTGCAGGAAAATTTTCCTGGATTGGCAAAAATTTAAACCAAAGATGGAGGTTGGAAACCTCAAGGAGAGGAGATAAAAAGTGGGATAAAAACCTGTGGGAATCATCGCCAAATGACTTGGAGAAGATGAAAAAATAAAATTTAATGGTTAAAAAATGTAAATATTCCCAGAAGTTCCTGCAGGGTTGCGAATGGAAACACATTCCGAGGTGCATCCAGGAAATCCCTGGATTATGGAAGGATGGAGCTTCTCCAGGTGCTTTTCCTGGTTTTCCATTCCCGTTATCCCGTTATTTTCCCCTCATCCCTCTCTCCCAACACCTGCAGGTTTTGCAGGAAAATTTCCCTGGATTGGAAAAATTTAAACCAAGGGTTGAGGTTGGAAACCTCAAGGAGAGGAGATAAAAAGTGGGATGGAAACTTCAAGGAGAGAAGATAAAAAGTGGGATAAAAACCTGTGGGAATCATCACCAAATGACTTGGAGAAGATGAAAAAATAAAATTTAATGGTTAAAAAATGTAAATATTCCCAGAAGTTCCTGCAGGGTGGTGAATGGAAACACATTCCGAGGTGCATCCAGGAAATTCCTGGATTGTGGAAGGATGGAGCTTCTCCAGGTGCTTTTCCTGGTTTTTCATTCCCATTATTTTCCCCTCATCCCTCTCTCTCAACATCCGCAGCTTTTGCAGGAAAATTTCCCTGGATTGGCAAAAATTTAAACCAAGGATTGAGGTAGGAAACCTCAAGGAGAGAAGATAAAAAGTGGGATGGAAACTTCAAGGAGAGGAGATAAAAAGTGGGATAAAAACCTGTGGGAATCGTCACCACAGGACCTGGAGAAGGTTAAAAAATAAAATTTAATTGTTAAAAAATGTAAATATTCCAGAAGTTCCTGCAGGGTTGTGAATGGAAACACATTCCAAGGTGCATCCAGGAAATTCCTGGATTATGGAAGGATGGAGCTTCTCCAGGTGCTTTTCCTGGTTTTTCATTCCCATTATTTTCCCCTCATCCCTCTCTCCCAACATCCGCAGCTTTTGCAGGAAAATTTCCCTGGCACAGCTGCAGCTCCCTGGCAGCACCAGAGGCAGCAGGGTTCACTCCCAGCTCCTTGGTTTTCCCTGGAATCTGCGGGATTTTCGGTGCATCCCGGATTTCTCAGCTCCCTTTGCCATCTGAGGGTGAAACATCTCGAAAAAATGCTGAATTTTGGATGCTCCCATGGAGCAGGTGAGTCAAAAATGGGGAAAATCTCTGGAAAAATCAGGGGAAAACTCTGTTGTGGTCCCTGCCCTCCAAAGTGAGGAGATGAGGTTGGGATTCTGGAATTGTGCAAAATTGGAATTGTGCAAAAAAATACTGCAAAGGGGAAAAAATGAGATTTATTCTTTTCTTGTTACTGGGTTTTTTACTTCTCGTGAATTTCCAGGCTGGTAAATCCGACTTGGAGCAAAAAATATCTGGAAAGGGACAAAAATGAAAAAGAGATCTTGGAGGTTCTTTAAATATTTTTTAGGACACTTGGATTCAGGAGGGCGGTACAAATTTAGGGATAATTCGCCTCCCTCCTTGCATTAAATCAAATCCTGCAGTTTAATATTTCCAGGGAGGATCAAATCTGAAGTGGAGGTTTAAATTCTCACCCACAGGAGTGGCTCTGGTTATTTTTTCCACCTCATTCCTTGTGGAACAGCCACAAATTTCATCCCATGGAAAAGCAAAATCCAAACCCCAGGAAGGGCTGGTGACAGAGGCCACCCTTGCTTTGTTCAGGAAATGCAGGCAAGAATGCCTAAAAAATTATTTTATTTTATTTTATTGATTTTATTATTTATATAAATTATTATATACATATTATTATATAAATATTATTTATATATATTATATATTTTTATATGTATTGTTTATACATTATAATATATATTATTTATTATTTATATATAATATATATTCTAATATATACAATATATATAATGTATACTATAGAACATATATAATATATAATATATAATATATATATTATATATTATTGATTTATTATGTTATTTATATTATTTATTTTATTTTATTCTCATTATTCTTTTCCCTTTCCAAGTCTTTTAGTCCTGGCAATATTAATATTGTTTAAAATTATGCATATCCTAACAGGAATTCCTGGCAACTCCAGAGCAGCTGGGGCTGCCCCTGATCCCTGCAGTGCCCAAGGCCAGGCTGGAGCAGCCTGGGATGGTGGGCTTGGAATGGGATGGGCTTGAAGGGCCCTTCCCACCCAAACCATTCTGGCATTTGGGACACTCAGAATCCATCCCCAGGGGTTTTTATGGAAGTTGGGGATGGCAAAGGGAAGGGAGACCCTTCCTGGAGTGCTGAGATTGCCAGTGAAGCCCCCAGAGCCCAAAATCCCTTCCTGGAGAGGAGTCGGGGTGGGGATGGATCCAATGCCAGGCTGGGAGAGCTGGGAATGGAGGGAATTCCCTGGAGAGGGAGCCTGGGCTGGGATTTTGGGAAGGGATTCCCAGAGCAGCTGGGGCTGCCCCTGATCCCTGCAATGGCCAAGGAAGGATGGGAAGGGCCCTTCAAGCCCATCCCATTCCAAGCCCACCATCCCAGGCTGCTCCAGCCTGGCCTTGGGCACTGCAGGGATCAGGGGCAGCCCCAGCTGCTCTGGCAATGCCAGCCCAGGCAGGAATTGCTCATTGCCAAGATGCCACCCATGGCTGCCCTCTGGCAGTGGGAGCCATTCCCTGGGTGCTGTCCCTGCAGGCCTTGTCCCCAGGCCCTCTGCAGCTCTCCTGGAGCCCCTGCAGGCCCTGCCCTGTGCTGGCAGCTCTGCCTGGAGCCTTCCCTGCTCCAGGGAACATTCCCAGCTCTCCCTGGATCCCTCCCTGCTCCAGGGAACATTCCCAGCTCTCCCTGGATCCCTCCCTGCTCCAGGGGAACATTCCCAGCTCTCCCTGGAGCCTTCCCTGCTCCAGGGGAACATTCCCAGCTCTCCTGGATCCCTCCCTGCTCCAGGGGAACATTCCCAGCTCTCCCTGGATCCCTCCCTGCTCCAGGGAACATTCCCAGCTCTCCCAGCCTGGCTCCAGCCCTGGAGCAGCTCCATGGGTTCCTCTGGATTTGCTCCTGGGTGTCCCCAAAATGCCACATCTCCACCTCTTCCCAAGCCCTGCAGGGTCAAACCCCTCTGGGCCTGGGTTAAACTCCCAACCCCTCATCCTGCAGCATTTTTGGGAGCCCCAATCCTGTCGGGAATTGTGCTGGAGCTGCACAAAGAGCTCCTGATTGCCCCACTCAATTTTGGGAGTGGATCCAGCTGCTGAATGCGGCTCCGATTGCAATTAGGCCCCTTCAGCTCCCTAACGAGGCATTCAGGGAGCTCTGCCGGGTTTAATTAGGCTCACTTGTTAGGCCTGAGTTTATGGAGGGCTCCTCTGAAACCTGGGATCAGCACCAATCCCTAAAACTGAGGTCATCCTGGAGAGATTGGAGACAAAAAATCATCTGAAAGGGAGGGAAAATTGTGGATATTTCTGGGCAGGAACCGGTTAATTCCTGGGATTTTCTGCTGGAGTGGGGGAACATCGGCTCAAGTGATTTCCCTGCAGGGAAGAGCAAAAATTCCACCTCTCCCACCCTCCAACCCGCGGGTGCTTGAACACCTGGGAGTCGATGGGTGATTTAAATCCCTTTTAGCAGCTCTGATTTAAATCCCTTTTAGCAGCTCTTTGAGGCCCTCGTTTATTAACGGGGCCCTGCAGATCCTTAGGCCTCACCTGGAGCCGGGCGGGGCCTTTGGGATTCCCTGGGATTTTTTTCTCCATTTTCTCAAGCCGATGTGTTCCTGCTCACCCTGGAGGCTCCTGGTTCTCCTTTTTCCTCTGTCCTTGACCTTTTTGGCCCTTTTTGGCCAGGGGATTTTGGGGATGGATGGGACCCACCAGGGTGAGATGTTCTCCTCATCAACTCTGCAATCCCCAGCACCCCGGGCTCGGAAATCCTCCCTGCTCCAGACAGGAAAACTGATGGGATTTTGGGATGTGGGAGCTCTAATTCTTCTGATTCTCTGTTTTACTTTTCCTGAGCTGAAATCTCCTCTCTGTGTGTGGAGGGAGCTCCGGGGGTGGCTGGGTTGGGGTTTTCCCAATGGCCGGAAGCTGCCTTGGGATGCAGCTCCGCATTTGGCTGCAGGAGGTGAGGAGAGAATTCAGATTTATTCCCTTGATCGTGTTTGGAGCTGGGGTTCAGAATTCAGATTTATTCCTGGGATCCTGTTAAGAGCTGGGGTTCAGAATTCAGATTTATTCCCTTGATCCTGTTTGGAGCTGGGGCTGAGAATTCAGATTTTTACCCTTGATCCTGTTTGGTCCCAGGAGAGTGATAATTCCAATTTACACCTGGATCCTGTTTGGAGCTGAGGGGAAAATTCAGATTTATTCCCTTGATCCTGTTTGGAGCTGGGGTTCAGAATTCGGATTTATTCCCTTGATCCTGTTTGGAGCTGGGGCTGAGAATTCAGATTTTTACCCTTGATCCTGTTTGGTCCCAGGAGAGTGATAATTCCAATTTACACCTGGATCCTGTTTGGAGCTGGGGTTCAGAATTCAGATTTATTCCCTTGACCCTGTTTGGAGCTGGGGTTTTCAGATTTATTCCCTTGATCCTGCTTGGAGCTGGGGTTCAGAATTCAGATTTATTCCCTTGATCCTGTTTGGAGCTGGGGTTCAGAATTCAGATTTATTCCCTTGATCGTGTTTGGAGCTGGGGTTCAGAATTCGGATTTATTCCCTTGATCCTGTTTGGAGCTGGGGTTCAGAATTCAGATTTATTCCCTTGATCGTGTTTGGAGCTGGGGTTCAGAATTCAGATTTATTCCCTTGATCGTGTTTGGAGCTGGGGTTCAGAATTCAGATTTATTCCCTTGATCCTGTTTGGAGCTGTGGTTCAGAACTCAGATTTATTCTTGGGATCCTGTTTGGTCCCAGGAGAGTGATAATTCCAGTTTATTCCTGAGATCCTGCTTGGAGCCAGGGCTGATAATTCAGATTTATTCCTGTGATCCTGTTTGGAGCTGAGGGGAAAATTCAGATTTATTCCCTTGATCCTGTTTGGAGTTGTGGTTCAGAATTCAGATTTATTCCTGGGATCCTGTTTGGAAGGAGGGCTGAGAATTCAGATTTATTCCAAATGGGATCCTGTTTGGTCCCAGGACAGTGAGAATTCCAGTTTATTCCTGGATCCTGTTTGGAACTGAGGGGGAAGAATTCAGATTTACTCATGGGATCCTCTTTGGAGCTAAGGGGAAAATTCAGATTTATTCCTGGGATCCTGCTTGGAGCTGTGGTTCAGAATTCAGATTTATTCCTGGGATCCTGTTTGGAAGGAGGGCTGAGAATTCAGATTTATTCCCTTGATCCTGTTTGGTCCCAGGACAGTGAGAATTCCAATTTACACCTGGATCCTGTTTGGAGCTGAGGGGGAAGAATTCAGATTTACTCCCTGGATCCTGTTTGGAGCTAAGGGGAAAATTCAGATTTATTCCCTTGATCCTGCTTGGAGCTGGGGTTCAGAACTCAGATTTATTCCTGGGATCGTGTTTGGTCCCAGGAGGGTGAGAATTCCAATGAATTCCTGGGATCCTGTTTGGAGCTAAGGGAAAAATTTAGATTTATTCCCTTAATCTTGTTTGGAGTTGTGGTTCAGAATTCAGATTTATTCCTGGGATCCTGTTTGGTCCCAGGAGGGTGAGAATTCCAATGAATTCCTGGGATCCTGTTTGGAGCTGAGGGAAAAATTCAGATTTATTCCCTTAATCCTGTTTGAAATTGGGGTTAAGAATTCAGATTTATTCCTGGGATCCTGTTTGGTCCCAGGACAATGAGAATTCAGATTTATTCCTGTGATCCTGTTTGGTCCCAGGAGAGTGAGAATTCCAATGAATTCCTGGGATCCTGTTTGGAGTTGGTGCTCGGGCCCTTTTTGGGGTCATTTCCCAGCATTTGATCCTTCACTCCCCTCCCTGCCTCCAGTTCTCCATGCAGGAGACAATTCCATAGAAATGTGGGGAGAGGAGATAAATCAGGATTTCATTTCTGCTGCCCCCACTCGAGCCCCCAGCAGTGTCAGACTCCCGCGTTTTACCATAAATCACTTTTTCCCCCCCAATCCTGCTGTTTCCCCCCCTCTCCAGGTGCTGATACCTGGAATTTTCATCTCCCCTGGGAACAAATTCCCCCCTTTCCCTGCGCCGGCCCCTTCCCTCGCAAACATCCCAGTTATTTTATCGTCCTTTTATGCCCACGAGGTAAAAATATTTTAATTTTTTTTTTTTTTTTTTACGCCTTTCCCCTCCTTTTCTCCCCCACCTTTTCCATTCCCGCATTCCTGCCGGGAGCGTGCGGGGCGGCATCCCCTGCGTGCCCCGTTCTCCCCATCCATCCGTCCGTCCGTCCGTCCGTCTGTCTGTCCGTCCAGGGCAGCTGCATTGGGGCTCCGCCCGGAGCAGCCCCGCCTCAGAATTCCCGATTTTCTGCTTTTCCCCATTCCCCCGGGAAGTTTTCTCCGCCTCGGATCTCCCGGTGCGGGGACCCCGCGGGACGCTCCTGGGAGCGGGGGAGAGAAAAGCCGGGTGAGCAGCGCGGTCCGTCCGTCCGTCCGTCTGTGTCTGTTTGTCCGTCCGGGCGTTTGGCTTTGGGGTTTTTTGTTGTTTTTTTGGGGTGCTTTTTTTGGGTTTTTTGTTGTTTTTTTGTGGGGTTTTTTTGCCACTCTTCGGTCTCAGGTTGCAGTTAAAGAACCGCGGAAGGGAAAGGGGCTGGGGGAGGAGGAAGAGGAAGCAGCAGCTCCCAACGGGGAGGGTGGGGAGGAAGAGGAGGATGAGGAGCAGCGGCAGCTCCGCATGAGGAAACTGAGGAGGGAGAGGAGGATGAGGAGGGAGCAGCTCCTGATGGGGAGGAAGAGGAGGATGAGGAGGGAGCAGCAGCTTCTGATGGGAAGGATGAGGAGGCAGCAGCTCCTGAGGAAGAGGAGGATGAGGAGGCAGCAGCTTCTGATGGGGAAGATGAAGAGGATGAGGAGGGAGCAACTTCCAGTGGGGAGGAAGAGGAGAATGAGGAAGGGAGCAGCTCCTGAGGTTGAGGAGGCAGCAGCTTCTGATGGGGGAAGATGAAGATGATGAGGAGGGAGCAGCTTCCGCTGAGGAGGAAGAGGAGGCAGCGACTCCTGAGGAAGAGGAGGATGAGGAGGCAAGCTTCTGATGGGGAGGATGAGGAGGGAGCAGCTCCCGATGGGGAGGAAGAGGAGGATGAGGAGGGAGCAGCTCCTGAGGATGAGGAGGCAGCAGCTTCTGATGGGGGAAGATGAAGAGGATGAGGAAGGAGCAGCTTCCGTTGAGGAGGAAGAGGAGGCAGCAACTCCTGAGGAAGAGGAGGATGAGGAGGCAGCAGCTTCTGATGGGGAGGATGAGGAGGGAGCAGCTCCCGATGGGGAGGAAGAGGAGGATGAGGAGGCAGCAGCTTCTGATGGGGGAAGATGAAGAGGATGAGGAAGGGAGCAGCTTCCGCTGAGGAGGAAGAGGAGGCAGCAACTCCTGAGGAAGAGGAGGATGAGGAGGCAAACTTGTGATGGGGAGGATGAGGAGGAAGCAGCTTCTGATGGGGAGGAAGAGGAGGATAGGGAGGGAGCAGCTTCCAATGGGGAGGAAGAGGAGGATGAAGAAGCAAGCTTCTGATGGGAAGGAAGAGGAGGCAGCAGCTCCTGAGGAAGAGGAGGATGAGGAGGCAGCAGCTTCTGATGGGGGAAGAGGATGAGGAGGGAGCAGCTTCCAGTGGGGAGGAAGAGGAGAATGAGGAAGGGAGCAGCTCCCGATGGGGAGGAAGAGGAGGATGAGGAGGGAGCAGCTCCTGATGGGGAGGAAGAGGAGGATGAGGAAGGGAGCAGCTCCTGAGGATGAGGAGGCAGCAGCTTCTGATGGGGAAAGATGAAGAGGATGAGGAAGAGGAGGCAGCAACTCCTGAGGAAGAGGAGGATGAGGAGGCAAATTTCTGATGGGGAGGATGAGGAGGAAGCAGCTTCTGATGAGGAGAAAGAGGAGGATGAGGAAGCAGCTTCCAATGGGGAGGAAGAGGAGTATGAGGAAGCAAGCTTCTGATGGGGGAAGATGAAGAGGATGAGGAGGGAGCAACTTCCACTGGGGAGGAAGAGGAGGATGAGGAAGGGAGCAGCTCCTGAGGATGAGGAGGCAGCAGCTTCTGATGGGGGCAGATGAAGAGGATGAGGAAGGGACCAGCTTCCGATGAGGAGGAAGAGGAGGCAGCAACTCCTGAGGAAGAGGAGGATGAGGAGGCAAATTTCTGATGGGGAGAAAGAGGAGGATGAGGAAGCAGCTTCCAATGGGGAGGAAGAGGAGGATGAGGAAGCAGCTTCCAATGGGGAGGAAGAGGAGGCAGCAGCTCCTGAGGAAGAGGAGGATGAGGAGGCAGGCTTCTGATGGGGATTATGAGGAAGATGAGGAGGCAGCACCTCCCAACAGGGGAGGAAGAGGAGGATGAGGAGGCAACAGCTTCCAAAGGGATGAGGAAAAAAAGGAAGCAGCCATTCCAGATGAGGAGAATGAGGAAGAGGATGATGAGGAGGCAACAGCTCCGCATGAGGAAACTGAGGAGGGAGAAGAAGATGAGGAGGCAGCAGCTCCCGATGGGGGAGGAAGAGGAGGATGAGGAGGCAGCAGCTCCCAGTGAGGAGGATGAAGAAGATGAGCAGGCAGCACCTCCTGATGGGGAGGAAGAGGAGGATGAGGAGTCAACAGCTTCTAATGGGAAGAAGAGGATGAGGAGGAAATCGTTTGATGGGGAAGATGAAGAGGATGAGGAGAATGAGGAGGCAGCAGCTTTCAAAGGGATGAGGAAGATAAGGAGGCAGCAATTCCAGATGAGGAGGCAGCAGCTCCTGATGAGGAAGATGAGGATGAGGAGGCAGCAGCTCCAGATGAAGAAAATGAGGAGGAAGAGGAGGATGAGGAGCAGCAACTTCCAAAGGGGAGGATGAGGAGAGTGAGGAGGCAGCCGCTCCCTGATAGGGAGGGTGAGGAGGGAGCAGCTTCCAATGGGGAGGAAGAGGAGGATGAGGAGTCAACAGTTTCTGATGGGAAGAGGAGGATGAGGAGGCAAGGTTCTGATGGGGAAGATGAAGAGGATGAGGAGGCAGCAGCTCCAGATGAGAAGGATAAGGAGGATGAGGAAGCAGCAGCTTCCAAAGGGGAGGATGAGGAGAGTGAGGAGGAAGAGGAGGATGAGAAGGAAGCAGCTGTGGATGAGGAAGCACCACATGGGGAGATGGGGGAGGAAGAAGAGGTTGAGGAGCAGCAGCTCCCAATGGGGAGGATGAAGACGATGGGGAGGATGAAGACGATGAGGAGGATGAAGACGATGGGGAGGATGAAGACGATGAGGAGGATGAAGATGATAGGGAGGATGAAGACGATGGGGAGGATGAAGACGATGGGGAGGATGAAGATGATAGGGAGGATGAAGACAATGGGGAGGATGAAGACGATGGGGAGGATGAAGGTGGATGGGGAGGATGAAGACGATGGGGAGGATGAAGGTGGATGGGGAGGATGAAGGTGGATGGGGAGGATGAAGACGATGAGGAGGATGAAGACGATGGGGAGGATGAAGACGATGGGGAGGATGAAGACGATGGGGAGGATGAAGGTGGATGGGGAGGATGAAGACGATGGGGAGGATGAAGGTGGATGGGGAGGATGAAGACGATGGGGGGAGGATGAAGACGATGAGGAGGATGAAGACGATGGGGAGGATGAAGACGATGAGGAGGATGAAGGTGGATGGGGAGGATGAAGACGATGGGGAGGATGAAGACGATGGGGAGGATGAAGGTGGATGGGGAGGATGAAGACGATGGGGAGGATGAAGACGATGAGGAGGATGAAGGTGGATGGGAAGGATGAAGACGATGAGGAGGATGAAGACGATGGGGAGGATGAAGACGATGAGGGGGATGAAGACGTTGGGGGGGATGAAGACGATGGGGAGGATGAAGATGATGAGGAGGATGAAGATGATGAGGAGGCAGCAGCCACTGGTGAGGAGGATGAGGAAGCAGAAGCAGCCCCGGCTTCCTTGCCGGCATTGCCAGAGTTCCCACGGGTTTATTTTGGGGTTGTTTGAGGTGTTTTTGGGAAGAACCCAATTCCTGCTGCTCCTTTGATGCTTCCAGGGGGTTTTGAGCCTGGAATGGGCAGAATCTGATCCCGGAAAATTCCACCAGCGGGATGAGGAGATGGATTCTCCCTCTGCTCTCCCAGAAGCAAATCCTGGATCAAAGCTGGGACAACAACCGAGCAAATCCCCTGGGAATGGGGCTGGAATGGTTATAATTCCAAAAAATTTGGTATTTTGGGAGAAGCAGCAGGAAGGGCTCGTCTGGGGCCATTCCTGGCTGGGGAACTCCCAAATTCCAGGCTGGAATTCTCCTTCCCTGCTGCAGGTTTGGATGGTGGCAATGGATTCAGAATCCACACCCAACCGTGGATTTGCTCCTTTCCCAATCCAGCTTTTCCTGCCCCAGGAGCACCAGCGGTGGTGGGGACTGAGATCCACTCACACCATTCCCTGTGGATTCTGGAATGATGTTCCACAAATTTCATTTTCATTCCCAATTTTTTAATTTTTTTTTTTTTTTTTGGCTGCTCTCCATCGTGGACCCAAAACAACGGGAATTCTGCTGCAATCAGGAATTGCAGGGAAATCGTTTTTATTCCAGGGAGAGGACGGAATCAACCACCAGGAGAAGATTCCTGGAATATCTCAGGAGGCTTTGGGGCTCTTTGTGGTTTGGGGTGGGATTTGCAGGAATTGCTCCCTGTGGTCACTGCACCAGGAATGGGACAGGGAATGTTGGGAATTCCCAATTTTCCTGCAGCTCCAGGGATCCTCGGGAAGGGCTGGAAGTTCTGTTTGGAGGGTTGGCACAGGGATGTGGGGACACGTCCTGGCTCTTTTGGGTGGCATTTGATCCTTTTTGGGTGTCACTGGAATTTTGGGATCCCTGGGGTTTTGGTCCTTTTTGGGTGTCACTGGAATTTTGGGATCACTGGGGTTTTGGTCCTTTTTGGGTGTCACTGGAATTTTTGGGATCACTGGGGTTTTGGTCCTTTTTGGGTGTCACTGGAATTTTGGGATCACTGGGGTTTTGGTCCTTTTTGGGTGTCACTGGAATTTTGGGATCACTGGGGTTTTGGTCCTTTTTGGGTGTCACTGGAATTTTTGGGATCACTGGGGTTTTGGTCCTTTTTGGGTGTCACTGGAATTTTGGGATCACTGGGGTTTTGGTCCTTTTTGGGTGTCACTGGAATTTTGGGATCACTGGGGTTTTGGTCCTTTTTGGGTGTCACTGGAATTTTTGGGATCACTGGGGTTTTGGTCCTTTTTGGGTGTCACTGGAATTTTTGGGATCACTGGGGTTTTGGTCCTTTTTGGGTGTCACTGGAATTTTGGGATCGCTGGATTTTTATTTATTTTTTGGTCCTTTTTAGGTGTCCCTGGATGTTTGGGATCCCTGGATTTTTGGGTGTCACTTGGTCCTTTTTGGGATCACTGGATTTTTGGGATCACTGGGGGTTTGGGTGTCATTTTGTACTTTTTGGATGTCATTTGGTCATTTTTGAGAGCACTGAAATTTTGGGTGTAATTTGGTCATTCTGGGGATCCCTGGAATTTTTGGGATCCCTGGGGGTTTGGTCCTTTTTGGGTGTCACTGGATGTTTGGGATCCCTGGATTTTTGGGTGTCACTTGGTCCTTTTTGGATGTTACTGGATTTTTGGGATCACTGGAATTTTGGATGTCATTCGGTCCTTTCTGGGTGCCATTTGGTCATTTTGGGGGTCATTTGGTCTTTTTTGGGTGTCATTTGGTCATTTTGGGGATCACTGGAATTTTGGATGTAATTTAGTCCTTTTTGGATGTCATTTGGTAATTTCTGGGATGCCTGGATTTTTGGGATCACTGGATTTTTGTCCTTTTTGGGATCACTGTAATTTTGAGTTTACTGGTTTTTTGGGTGTCATTTGGTCATTTTGGATGTTACTGAATTTTTGGGTGTCACTTGGTTCTTTTTGGGTGTCACTGGATTTTTGGGTGTCATTTGGTCCTTTTTGAGATCACTGGATTTTTAGGATCATTGAGGTTTTGGGTGTCGTTTTATTCTTTTTGGGTGTCACTGGATTTTTCGGTGTCGCTTGATACTTTTTGGGTTCACTGGATTTTTGGGTGTCATTCAGTCCTTTTTGGGTGGCACTGGATGTTTGGGATCACTGGATTTTCAGCCGTCACTTGCTCCTTTTTAGGATCTCTGGATTTTTGGGTGCCATTTGCTTCATTTTGGGTGTTACTGAATTTTTAGGATCACTGATGGTTTGGGCGTCATTTGGCCATTTTGGGGACCACTGGAATTTTAGCATCACTGGATTTTTGGGTGTCATTTGGTCCTTTTTGGGTGTCACTAGAATTTTGGGATCACTGAATTTTTGGGTGTCACTTGGTCCTTTTTGGGTTCACTCAGTTTTCCCAAGCATGGCTTTTCTGGGAATGGGAAAACCCAGGGGAGTAGGGGATGGATGGATGGATGGATGGATGGATGGATGGACGGACGGATGGAGGGATGGATGATGGATGGATGATGGATGGATGGATGATGGATGGATGGATGATGGATGATGGATGGATGGATGGATGATGGATGGATGGATGATGGATGGATGGATGGATGATGGATGGATGGATGGATGGATGGATGATGGATGGATGATGGATGATGGATGGATGATGGATGATGGATGGATGGATGGATGATGGATGGATGGATGGATGGATGGATGGATGGATGGATGATGGATGGATGGATGGATGGATGGATGGATGATGGATGGATGGATGGATGATGGATGGATGGATGGGTGGATGATGGATGGATGATGGATGGATGGATGATGGATGGATGGATGATGGATGGATGGATGATGGATGGATGATGGATGGGTGGATGATGGATGGATGATGGATGATGGATGGGTGGATGGATGGATGGATGATGGATGGATGATGGATGGATGGATGGATGATGGATGGATGGATGGATGATGGATGGATGGATGGATGGATGGATGATGGATGGATGATGGATGATGGATGGATGGATGGATGGATGATGGATGGATGGATGATGGATGGATGGATGATGGATGATGGATGGATGGATGGATGGATGATGGATGATGGATGGATGGATGGATGATGGATGGATGGATGATGGATGGATGGATGATGGATGGATGATGGATGGATGGATGATGGATGGATGGATGATGGATGGATGGATGATGGATGGATGGATGGATGGATGGATGGATGGACAGATGGATGGATGGATGATGGATGGATGGATGATGGATGGATGGATGATGGATGGATGGATGATGGATGATGGATGGATGGATGATGGATGGATGGATGATGGATGGATGATGGATGGATGGATGATGGATGGATGATGGATGGATGGATGGATGATGGATGATGGATGGATGATGGATGATGGATGGATGATGGATGGATGGATGATGGATGGATGGATGGATGGACAGATGGATGGATGGATGGATGATGGATGGACGGACGGATGGATGGATATATGGATGGATGGAGTGTGACTCTTTGGGATTTGGGATCTGCAGGTGGTGCCAAAGCTGTGAGATGTTCACACCTCAGGCCTCACCTCCCTGTGGAATTAATAATTAAATTAATATTTAATTATCGAATTCCTAAATTATTGGGAAAAGTCAGAGATTTGGGTTCAGATCCTCGGCTCCAGCTCAGGGAGTGGGAGATCTCCTCCTGACTGGGCAGGGCCATGGGGCGTTGGGTCAGGAGATGGGAATGTGGGAATTCCATCCCCAAACTCTCCTTGCTGCCTCCTTCCATGTCCTTATCCCAGCAAAACTGAATCTGGAGGCAGCAAGATTCCTGCTGGGAGGATTTCCCCTGCCCCAAAGCCAGGAGGAACCCAGGAAATTCCTCTGGAGGGCTCAGAGACCCTGGCACAGAGCCCAAGACCCCTGTGCCTTTGATTGAGCCCTTGGAAAAAACAATTATCAACCTTATATGAAGAATTACAAGCCATGAAAGTCTAAGTAGAATGATAGTGAATTTATCACGGGGTGAAAAATGGATTTTTTGGGGGTTCAGGAGGCAAGATGGAGGAATCTGGGCGTGTCCAGCCTTTCTCCTCCTTCTCCTTGGCCTCCATCTTCTGGGTGACGTTGGCACTTTTGGATTGGTTTAGAGTAGAAGCTCACTGTCTAACACAGGTGATGGGGGTTGGGAAGTTATTGCAAATAATGCACAGGTAATTTTTAGTATAAAAGATAACACTGCCCTGGGGGCAGGCAGAGTGCCTGGAACTGTTCTGGATGGACCTCAGCTGGCCAGGAGAAAGAATTTTATAGATAAGAAAGATAAATTTTATAGATAAGAAACAATGAACAACCTTGAGAATGAGAACTGAAGAGCTCTGACTCCTTCTTCAGCTGCCAGCCTGAGAAAAGAGACTTTCTGAGACATCTTGGGGTCACTCTGAGCAGCAGAGATCCCAAATTTGTCCTTTTTCCTTCTTCTTCTTGGCCTCCATCTTCTGGGTGACGGTGGCACTTTTGGATTGGTTTAGGGTAGAAGCTCACTGTCTAACACAGTATGATGGGTATTGGGAAGTTATTGTAAATAATGCACATGTACTTTTTAGTATAAAATATTGGCACCACCCCAAGGTGGTCAGTGTGCCTCTGTCTGAGCTGCTGGACAGATCCCAGCAGGCCAGAGAGAGAATTTTATAGATAAGAAACAATAAACAACCTTGAGAAATGAAGAGCCCTGACTCCTCCTTCAGCTGCTGGGCTGGGAAAAGAGACTTTCTGAGACATCTCAGTGTCACTCTGAACAGCAGAGACCCCAAGACCAGGGGATTTAGAACCTTTGGGATCTTTGTTTCCTTTGTGCCACCTCCTGTTCCCCTCAGGAGCACTTGGAAATGGGAATAACCTGGAAAAGTTCCAGCTGGAGGAACCGGAACAGCGCAGGCAGGCACTCGATCTCTTCATCCATCACTTTCCAACCCTTTTTCAACCCCTGTCTGGTTTTCGGCTGTTTGAAGGGCCTGGAAAGGCCCGGGGTGGCCTTGGGGCAGCCCGCGTATCGAAGGACGAGAAGAGGCTTCAGTTCTTCTTTCGGTCTTTATGTTTATTAATTGTTTATCTAAAAGATTTTCTCTCGGCCCGACAGAGCTCTGCTCAGCAGCCAGCCATGAGCACACTCCCTGCCCTCCGGGCGGTCACCTATCTTTATACCCATGGTTACGTGTACAATATTTATCATTTTTCCCCAATCCTTTTTATTTTTATTGCCGGGTGCACTTTCAGTAATGACCAATCCCAAAGTGCCACCATCACCAAAGAAGATGGAGGAGAAGAAGAAGAAGAAGAAGGACAGGACACGCCCCAATTCCTCCATCTTACTTCTCTAAACCCCCCTGTACAGAAATCCTAAACCCTGTGTCTCACCCTCTAATTAACTAATCCCTTCACCATTCACCCCGGTGAAACCCTCCTATCCTCATACAGGTGTCGTCTCCTGTGTAGGATCAAAGTCCAGCCACCAGACACTTCTGGAACATTCCAGGACTCCCGAGCCCCCCAAGGGTGGTCTCGGTGGCTCGGCACCTCAGGACTGAGATGCTGAGATCCCACAAACCCCTACCTCCTTCAAACCCAACGGTTTTCCCACAAATCCCCACCTCTCCTCGGCCATGGATCCTGCTTCCCTGGAGATATTCCCTTTCTGAAGATGTGTAATAATTTTTTAAGGGAGAACAGATGTACAAACGTCCCCCCCACCAGAGGCCCCACGTGGCAGCAGGGTGACAAAACTGCAGATATCCCATTCTTTATTCCATTAATCCATCTGACGAGCGGTGATTCCCAACAAAATTCCCATTTGGAGTCACCCACCCCAAACCTTCCCTCCTCTCCTGGGATTTCTTGCAGGAATTGGAGCTCAGGACGCCAAACCCCTCCCTTGCTGTTTGCAGCAGCTGCACAGGAAAATCCAACATTTTTTTTTCCCTCAAATTCTTCTTGGAGAGGGAGGAAGGTTCTGCCTGCAGATGATCTTCCCAAGAAACCCTAGCTGGAATTTTCTGCTTGGAAAAGCCTCTAAAATTGGCTTATAAAGCTGTTTTTAATGTGAAAATCTGATTTGTGGGGAGTCACCATGGAGCAGGATAAAGGAGAGGAGGGTGTGGATGTCATTTCCAGGCTCACCAGGTGTTTTCCTGCTTTTCCCCTGGATGTTTCCAAGCTGAAATCCTCCATCCCAAACTCCTGGGACATTCATTGTCACAGGAATCTTAGAGGGACTCCTTATTCTCATTAATCCCTGGTGTTAATTGGAAATTATTGAAATCCCTGGAAAAGAGTGAAGCTGGATGAAGCCATTGAGAGTTGGTTTTTTTCTCCCTGAATCCATAATTTCCACCTTGGAAGTTGTCCATGCTTCCCTGGGAACAGTTGAGGTTCAGAGCAGGAGAAGAACTTTTGATTGCCCATTAAAAAAGAAAAAAATTCCCTTTGGCAGCACCACTTCTGCTCCACAGGGAGAATTCCCTGTTTTCCAGAGGGGGAATTCTGCAGCAGCTCTGGGGAGCCATTAAACCACCAGCAATCACCAAAATTCCAAACTCCTCTGGCATGGTGGGCTGCATCCTCAAGGAAGTCCATCCTGGATTTAGGAGCCTGGAGATCAGGGTTGGATGCAGCTGATTCCTGATTTTCCTGGCCTTTTCAGGAAGTTTCTCATCCTTTTATCCCACCACCAATATTCCCATTTGGGCTTCATTGCCTCAGGTGGATGTTGGGAAAGGAGGGGCAAAGCTGAACTCGCAGCATTAGCAAAGAAATGAAGGAATTCAAGGATTTATGGATTTCAATCCCAGTTTTCCAAGCCAGGAGGAGCCTTTTCAGCGGGAGAAAAGCTTTTCCTGGCGCTGAGGGTGGGTGGGAGCGTCACCCTCAGGTGGGCCCAGCTCCAACCTCTTTCCCTCTGCAGGTGAGGGGCTCTCCAGGCTCCGTGCTGGCTTCCAGGGATTCCCAGGAGCTGCTTCCCAAGGGAAATGCTGTGTGCCCAGATCCACATCCTTGTCCTGGCCCTGGCCACGGGGCCCTTCCAAGCTGGGGCTCCTCATGAAGGTGAGTGACAAGTGACACCCGGGTCACCACAGGGACATTTTGGGGACGAAAATCCCTTTTCCGAGCAGATTTTCCTGAAACCACGCATGGATCTGTCAGGGTGGAGCTGTGGTGCCTTTAATTCCTGCTCAGGACCCTCTTAGGTTGGGATTGTGTGGATAACAGAGCACCTCCAAAGGAATTCAGGACCTGTAGGGATGAATCCTCTCCCTGTGCTGGCAGGAATTTCCTGATGGAATTCCTGCAACAAGCAGAAATGAGACACAAGAGCAGGAGGGCCCTGCAGAGAAGATCCTCAGAGGAATTCAGGCCTGAATTCCTGCTCTGGGATTGAATTCAGGGCCTGAATTCCTGCTCTGGGATTGAATTCAGGCCTGGAACTGGGATTGAATTCAGGCCTGGAACTGGGATTGAATTCAGGCCTGAATTCCTGCTCTGGGATTGAATTCAGGCCTGGATCTGGGATTGAATTCAGGCCTGGATCTGGGATTGAATTCAGAGCCTGAATTCCTGCTCTGGGATTGAATTCAGGCCTGGAACTGGGATTGAATTCAGGCCTGAATTCTTGCTCTGGGATTCAATTCAGGGCCTAAATTCCTGCTCTGGGATTGAATTCAGGCCTGAATTCCTGCTCTGGGATTTAATTCGGGCCTGAATTCAGGGCCTGAATTCCTGCTTTGGGATTGAATTCAGGCCTGGATCTGGGACTGAATTCAGGGCCTGAATTCCTGCTCTGGGATTGAATTCAGGCCTGGATCTGGGATTGAATTCAGGGCCTGAATTCCTGCTCTGGGATTGAATTCAGGCCTGGATCTAGGATTGAATTCAGGGCCTGAATTCCTGCTCTGGGATTGAATTCAGGCCTGGATCTGGGATTGAATTCAGGGCCTGAATTCCTGCTCTGGGATTGAATTCAGGCCTGGATCTGGGATTGAATTCAGGCCTGAATTCCTGCTCTGGGATTGAATTCAGGCCTGGAACTGGGATTGAATTCAGGGCTTGAATTCCTGCTCTGGGATTGAATTCAGGCCTGGAACTGGGATTGAATTCAGGGCTTGAATTCCTGCTCTGGGATTGAATTCAGGCCTGGATCTGGGATTGAATTCAGGCTTGAATTCAGGCCTGAATTCCTGCTCTAGGATTGAATTCAGGCCTGAATTTCTGCTCTGGGATTGAATTCAGGCCTCAATCTATGATTGAATTCAGGGCCTGAATTCCTCATCTGGGATTCATGGAGAAATCAGGGCTCTGCTCATTGTCCTGCCTCTGCTCCAGAGGAAAGTGGGGAGAAAGGGAAAACACTTTCCCTTGGGAGCAGTGTTCCCTCTGAATTCCAAGACCTGGTTCCAGCCACCACGTGGGAAATGGAAGAGGGAAGTCCTCAAGGAAGCCTTGAATCCTTCTCCTGGTTTTTAGGGAGTGGGGATGGCACAAGGATTCACCTCCCCTGCTCCATGCAGGCTCACAAGGAGCTTTGGGGGATGAGGGGCTGGATCCAAAAAGCAGGAGGAAAAGGAATTCCAGGGAAGAGCCCCATGGATGTATTTTTTTGTCTCAGGAGTGGGGAAGATCCTTGGGAGCATCCCCCAGAGTGAATCCAGATCTCCCAGGATTGTCCCAGGCTGGGTGGGATCCTCCTTTTTCCAACAACCCCCAGGTTTGGAGGTGCAGATCCGTCTAAACCCCTTAAATTCAACAAGGAGTTAATGGAATCTTCAGCATCAGCTCGGAAATTAGCTTAATTAAGCTGCTGTCCATCAATTAACCAAGAAACTCGACTCTGGTGCTGTTTAATTCCGGGCTGGGAGCAGGGCAATAAATCAAAGTTTGGAGATGTCTCTGGCATCATCCATGATGGATGGAATGGGATGTTCATGGAAAATTCCAACTCCCATCCTATCCCCCTGTGACTGATAGAGCTGTCCAGGCTGGGATTTCCTCCAGAAGGTACCAATCCAAATGTCTTTAACATCCCACATTTCCCATGACCACTCCTGATCCAAGCAGGAATTCCGAGGTTTTGGGAAATTTTTGCCCCAAAAAATTAAAAAAAAATAAAAAGGAAAGCCCCCAGAATGAGCTGGGATTGTCACGTTTGTAGGGGAAAGGGCAAAACCACCATTTTTGGAAAATCCCACCCTTTGGAATCCCATATTTGTTGTTTTCCTCCTCATTCTCCCCGGATGCAAATGAGGGTGGGGTGAGGAAGACTCTCAAAAATCAGCGTGGATGGAGGAAGCTCTGCCATGGACAGGGACCTTCCACTTCCCCAGGTTGTCCTGGCCTTGGAGACTTCCCAGGATGGGGCACTTCTGGATGAGAAGCTTCTCCTGGGTCGGAACATCCAAATGAAGAATTAGGAGGAAATTTAGGGGGACACAACGCTCTGGGGAGCACCTAAATGTGGTCTCTCCATCTCCTTCCCTTTGGTGTCCTGGGAATTCGGGTGGCTTTGGGGGGTGTCCCTCACTCGCTGTCCCTCTTGTCCCCCAGCCTGCAGGACAGCAGAGGTGGCTGAGATCCTGTTCCTGGTGGGGCACTCGGAGGGAAGCGCGGGGAAGGAGAGCTCCCGGCTGCTCCAGGATTTCATCGGGAGCGTGGCCAGATCCTTCGAGACCGGAGCAGGAGGAGTCCAGCTGGGCCTGGCTCTGTATGGGGAGACACCAAGGTGGGTCTGAGCCTCCTCCTCCAGCCACTGCTGGGGTCCAGCTCATGGATGGAGCTTCTCAGCTCATGGATGGAGCTTCTGCAGCTCATGGATGGAGCTTCTGCAGCTCATGGATGGAGCTTCTGCAGCTCATGGATGGAGCTTCTGCAGCTCATGGATGGAGCTTCTCAGCTCATGGATGGAGCTTCTCAGCTCATGGATGGAGCTTCTGCAGCTCTGGGGGACCTCTGAGCGAGAGCTGAACCCTCAGCAGAGTCACCCAGAGGTGCTTGGACACAGGGAATTCTTTCAGGGCAGGGAGGATGGGTTTTGCACTCAAATTCCAAGTTCAGGGAAGGAAGGATGATTTTAACACTCAAATTCCATGTTTGGGGCAGGAAGGATGGATTTAACATTCAAATTCCAAGTTCAGGGCAGGAAGGATGGGTTTAACACTCAAATTCCCAGTTCAGGGCAGAAAGGATGGGTTTAACACCCAAATCCCAAGTTTTAGACCCTGGGTTGTGGTACCAGGGTCTGGGGCTGGTTCCCTGCACTCCCCTGACCACTGTGAGGAGAACTTTCTGGCATGAGCTGAATCCATGGAATGGTTTGGGTGGGAAGGGACCTCAAAGACCATTTCATCCCAGATTTCATGGGCAGGGACACCTTCCCCTATCCCAAGCCATGTCCAGCCTGGCCTTGGACACTTCCAGAGATCCAGGGGCAGCCTCAGCTGCTCTGAGCAACTGGAAAAATCCTAAATGTCAATGTTATTTCTGGTTATGGCCACTTCCAGTGCACCCTTTGCTCTTTATTCCCCCTTTTTCCATTCCCAGGATGAGTGTGGAGCTCACGGATTACGTGAGCATCAGGGACAGGCTGGATGCAGCTCAGGATCTCTCCTCCAAAGGCAGCAGCCTCCACACAGGCTCAGCCCTGGCTTTTGCAGCTCAGGCCTTGGCCCAGCAGGACACCCTGAGACAGGAGGCAGCAAAGGTGGGTGAGCTCCTGGGGTGTTGTCCGGGGAGCAGATGGCTCATCCCAGAATCCTGGAATGGTTTGGGTTGGAAGGGAACTCAAATCCATCCAGTGTCACTTCTCTACCATGGGTAGAGACACCTTCCACCATCCCAGGCTGCTCCAAACCCCATCCAACCTGGCCTTGGACATTCCAGGGATCCAGCGGCAGCCACATCTTCTCTGGGAATTCCATCCCAGCCAGGAATTCCTTCCCAAGATCCCACCCATTCCTCCCTGCCCTCTGGCAGTGGGAAGCCATTTCCACTTTGTCCCATCACTCCATGACCTTGCAAGTTGTCCCTCTCCACAGGGAGGAATTCTTTCCTAGTATCCAATCCAAACCGAATCCTCCTTTGAGAGCTGATGATGAGGATTTGTAGGGGTGAATCCTCTCCCCTGTGCTGGCAGGAATTTCCTCCTGGAATTCCTGCCCCGAGCAGAGATGAGACACAAGGGCAGGAGGGCCCTGCAGAGAAGATCCTCAGGGGAGCAGCTCATGGCAATGATTCCATGGGAGCTTCCTCAAGGTGTGGGGTTTTTGAAGGATTTAATTCCAAGAGAGCGATTTCAGGGATGCGAAACCCCACAGCTCCCTTTGTGACCTCCTGATGTCGAGCCCGTTTCTTCCCCGGCTCTTTTCCCAACCCTTGCAGGTGGTGGTTCTGATCACGGATGGGAAATCCAGAGATTCCGTGGAAGAGGGAGCCCGGATCCTGCAGGATGGAGGGGTGACAGTGTTTGCTGTGGGTACGTTGGGCCACCAAATCCTCTGTGAGACCAACCCTGGTTCTTCTCCCGTGTGACCAACCCTGGTTCTTCTCCCGTGTGACCAACCCTGGTTCTTCTCCCGCGTGACCAACCCTGGTTCTTCTCCCGTGTGACCAACCCTGGTGGTTCTCCCATGTGACCAACCCTGGTGGTTCTCCCGTGTGACCAACCCTGGTTCTTCTCCCGTGTGACCAACCCTGGTTCTTCTGTGACCAACCCTGGTTCTTCTCCCGTGTGACCAACCCTGGTCCTTCTCCCGTGTGACCAGCCCTGGTGGTTCTCCCGTGTGACCAACCCTGGTGGTTCTCCCGTGTGACCAACCCTGGTCCTTCTCCCGTGTGACCAACCCTGGTCCTTCTCCCGTGTGACGAACCCTGGTCCTTCTCCCGTGTGACCAACCCTGGTTCTTCTCCCGTGTGACCAACCCTGGTGGTTCTCCCGTGTGACCAACCCTGGTTCTTCTCCCATGTGACCAACCCTGGTCCTTCTCCCGTGTGACCAACCCTGGTCCTTCTCCCTTGTGACCAACCCTGGTCCTTCTCCCGTGTGACCAACCCTGGTGGTTCTCCCGTGAGACCAACCCTGGTTCTTCTCCCGTGTGACCAACCCTGGTTCTTCTCCCGTGTGACCAACCCTGGTGGTTCTCCCGTGTGACCAACCCTGGTTCTTCTCCCGTGTGACCAACCCTGGTCCTTCTCCCGTGTGACCAGCCCTGGTTCTTCTCCCGTGTGATCAACCCTGGTCCTTCTCCCGTGAGACCAACCCTGGTCCTTCTCCCGTGTGACCAACCCTGGTCCTTCTCCCGTGTGACCAACCCTGGTCTTTCTCCTGTGTGACCAACCCTCATTCTTCTCCCCGGGGAATACTCCTGATTCTCAACACCCTTTTCCTAAAATCTGCTCCCCTCCCCAGGCTCAGCCTTTCCTGCAAGTCCAGGAAAATTGTTGTGTTCTTGGATGTTTTTGTTGTTGTTGTCAAAAACTGGTTTATTATTAGTGAGAATCTGTGGTTTTGTATCTGTCAAAGCCACGTGGGAATTCAGAAGGGGTTCAATAAATAGTTCCATGAAAGTCAAAATGTTTTGATGTGACATTTAGGAGAAAAAAAAAAAAAATTGAAAATGCTTTTTCTTCTGAAGTTTTCTTTTAATGGGACTCAGAGATTGACTCAAAAATATCCCTCAGAATAATTCCATGAGCAACAAAAGGTTCTGCTGCTCCTCCCATCCCCAAGAGTGAAATTCCACCAGCCAAATCCTTCCCTTCCCCAAATATCTCAGGGAATGACTGGAAGGGTGCTGGGGTTTCAACACAAAGAGCAACCAGGTCGATTTGAACCAAAGTGAGGTGAAATTGGGGAAGGATTGGTTTGTTGGGTGGGTTGCTCCCCCTTTTTTGGTTCAACCACAGGAACACCCTGGAATTTTCAAACAGCCTCCCAAAATCCCATTGTCTGCTCAGCACGGGAATGTCTCTGTACCCAATGGGAAGGACAAGGCCAGATCCTGCCCTGTTCCTGTTTTCCCCCATTTCTCAGACCATTAGCAGCACTGAGAAATCCTGACCTCTTTTCCCTTTTGGAAGAATCTTCCTCTGCTTCCCCCACCCAGCTTGAGGCTCCATTCCTTGTTCCCTCCTTTTCCTTGGCATCACAACCCAAAATTGGCGTCAAACTCAAAGCCCAGCACGTTTCTCCCTATTACAGCGACCTTAGACGGTCACTGTGGTGAGAGAAGGACGAGAATCTTGTTTCTTGATCAGAAGGCTGATTTATTGATATAGGATATATAATACATTATAACTACACTAAAAGGAAGAAAAAGAGAGGTTGCAGAGAGCAGCTATGCCAAGAATAGAATAGAAAGAATGAATAACAAAGTTCTGTGTGCAGGGAATCTGTCCCTGAGCTGCTCCTGTGATTGGCCTTTAATGGTACACAAGGAAGATGAGCCAATCACAGGGACACCTGCTACATTTCACAGCAGCTGATAACAATTGTTTACATTCTTCTTCTGGGGCTCTGCTTCCCAGAAGAAGGAGAAATCCCAAAGAAAGGATTTCTATGAAGAAATGTCTGCGACATCTCCCCCTTCCCAAAGCCTGCCCTGCCCCACGGATGGTGTTTGATGTCCTCTTTCCCTCCCCTAGGGATCAAGGATGCTGACAGGAACGAGCTGGGCAGGATTGCTTCAGATCCCACTGCGGAGCACCTGCTTCACGTGGAGGATTTCCAGCTGCTCCCAGATGTGGCTCCCAAGCTCTCTCGGAGGCTCTGCTTCACCGCCTCGGAGCCGCCGCGGCCCGTCAGGCACAGGGCGCAAGGTGTGGCCGGGTTCTCCCCTGTGTCCGGTTTATCTCGGCTGTTTGAGGGGCCTGTGAAGGCCCGGGGTGGCCTTGGGGCAGCCCGCGTATCGAAGGACGAGAAGAGGCTTCAGTTCTTCTTTCGGTTTTTATGTTTATTAATTGTTTATCTAAAAGATTTTCTTTCAGCCCGAACAGAGATCTGCTCAGCAGCCAGCCATGAGCACACTGTGCCGTCCCCCGGACCGCCACGTATCTTTATACCCATGGTTACGTGTACAATATTTATCATTTTTCCCCAATACCATTTATTCTTATAACTCGGTGCACTCTCAGTAATAACCAATCCAAAGGTGCCACCGTGGCCAAAGAAGATGGAGGAGAAGAGGAAGAAGAAGAAGAAGGACAGGACACGCCCCAATTCCTCCATCTTACTCCTCCAAACCCCCCTGTACATAAATCCTAAACCCTGTGTCTCACTCTCTAATTAGCTAATCTTTTCGCCATTCACCCCGGTGAAATCCTCCTGTCCTCATACAGGTGTCGTCTCCTGTGTAGGATCAAAGTGCAGCCACCAGACACTTCTGGAACATTCCAGGACTCCCGGGCCCCCCAAGGGTGGTCTCGGAGGCCCGGCATCCCAGGACTCAGATCCTGAGATCCCACACCCCTGGTCCTGCTTCCCTTCTGCTCCAACCAGCCTCGGGATGTGCTTCCATGGGGATGAACTTCCCACCACGTCCCTCTGAGGGAGCTGGAGGGGTTGGGTGATGCCGGAGGAGCAGCCAACTCCTGCTTGGGGACAGTGGTCCTGGGTGCTTTTCTTGTGGCTGCATCTCCATGGTTTGTTTATTTTTTTATTTTTTAAGGATATCAGATCCTGATATCCCTATTTTTTTTTTTTTTGGGGATACTAGATCCTTGTGTCTCTATTTTTTGATTTTTTTTTTTTTTTAGGGATATCAGATCCCGGTATCCCTATTTTTTGATATTTTTTTTTTAGGGATACTAGATCCTGGTATCCCTATTTTTTTATTTTTTTAGGGATATCAGGTCCTGGTATCCCTATTTTTTTTTTTTTAGGCATATCAGATCCTGGTATCCCTATTTTTTGATTTGTTTTAGGGATACCAGATCCTGATATCCCTATTTTTTGATTTTTTTTTTTTAGGGATACCAGATCCCGGTGTCCCTATTTTTTGAATTTTTTTTAAGGGATACCAGATCCTGGTATCCCTATTTTTTTGATAGTTTTTTAGGGATCCTGGTATCCCTATATTTTGATTTCTTTTTTAGGGATACCAGATTCTGGTATCCCTATTTTTTGATTTTTTTAGGGATATCAGGTCCTCGTATCCCTATTTTTTTTTTTTAGGCATATCAGATCCTGGTATACCTATTTTTTTATTATTTTTTTAGGGATACCAGATCCTGGTATCCCTATTTTTTGATTTGTTTTAGGGATACCAGATCCTGGTGTCTCTATTTTTTGATTTTTTTTTTTTAGGGATACCAGATCCTGGTATCCTTATTTTTTTCATTTTTTTAGGGATACCATATCCTGGTATCCCTATATTTTGATTTCTTTTTTAGGGATACCAGATTCTGGTATCCCTATTTTTTGATTTTTTAGGGATATCAGGTCCTGGTATCCCTATTTTTTTATTTTTTTAGGCATATCAGATCCTGGTATCCCTATTTTTTTTTAGTCATATCAGATCCTGGTATCCCTATTTTTAAATTTTTTTAGGGATATCAGATCCTGGTGTCCCTATTTTTTGATTTTTTTTAGGGATACCAGATCCCGATATCCCTATTTTTTTTTATTTTGTTAAGGATATCAGATCCTTGTATCCCTATTTTTTGATTTTAATGCTTGATCAACCAAAAGGAGCAGCAATGGGATGGAGCAGCATTTCTGCTCCTTGGGTTTTTTTCTTGTGGGTTCATCACAGGGAATTCTGGAAGCACAGCTCAGGTCTGGGGAAGAACTCCATTCCCTGCTGAAGATCCAGGAGGAGATTTCCAGGAGGAGATTTCCAGGAGGAGATTTCCAGGAGGAGATTTCCAGGAGGAGATTTCCAGAAGGAGATTTCCAGAAGGAGATTTCCAGAAGGAGATCTCCAAGTCTCTCTTTTTCTTTTTTTTTTTTTTTTTTTTTTTTTTTGGCTTCTTTTGTGGTTCTGCAGCACTTCAGGGCTCCCTGTGACATTCCATGGAAAATCCAGGCTCCCTGTGACATTCCATGGAAAATCCAGGCTTCCTGTGACATTCCATGGAGAGTCCAAGCTTCCTGGCAGATTTCTGCAGTGTTGGGAAGGCGAAGGGCAGGGAGGAGCTGCTGCCCCGTGCATTAACCAGCTGTTCAATGGGGAAGTGCAACCAAAAAAATTTTGGTTTCCTGCTTTGTGCTGCCAAAAAACTGGCCAAAAAAAAAAAAATTCCTGCTGGATCATCTCCTGTCTGGAAAGAGATCCCAGGTGTCCTTGTGCTCCCAACCTGAGCGACGCCCATGGCTTTCTCTGTGTGGAATGTGTTGACTCCATCCATGAACTTCCACACATGGTGGGATCCAATCCAAGCTCTTTCCTTTGTGTTCTTGCAGCTGAGCAGATCCTGGGCCCTCGGGAGCTGCGTGTCAGCGAGCATGGCCACAGCTCCCTGAGGCTCTCGTGGGTGGCAGCCACGGGCAGGGTGACAGGGTACCATGTCCATGTCCACCCCTCGCTGCCACCGGGGCAGCCGGAGCACCAGAGACAGGTAGGGTCAGGTTCCCGTGTTACACCCAAATTCCAAGTTCAGGGAAGGAAGGATGAACCAGTTGGGGTTCAGTTCCCAATGTTGGGGTGCAGTTCCCAGTGTTGTGGGGTCATACTGTGTTGAGGGCACAACCTAGTTAGGAGGTGGCACCATGTCCTGGACACAGCAGAATTGGTGGGAATTTCTTAGGGTTGAAGTGAAGGTGTGGATCCACCACCAGTTTCAGTTCCCAATGTTGGGTTTCCTTTTCCAATGTTGCAGGGTCATTCCGTGTTGATCCCACAGCCTGGTTAGGAGGTGGCACCGTGTCCCTCAGCCATCCTGACCACAGCAGCATTGGTGGGAATTCCTGAGGGTTGAAGTGAAGTTGTAGATCCACCATGAGTGAGGATCCACCATGGGATCCACCAGTTTCAGTCCCCAGTGTTGGGTTTCAGTTCCCAAAGTTGGGAGTTCATCCTCTTTTGAGGGCCTAATTAGGAGGTCAAACCACATCCCTCAGCCATCCTGGGGACAGCAGAATTGGTGGGAATTCCTGAGCGTTGAAGTGAAGGTGTAGATCCACCATGGGACCTGCCAGTTTCAGTTCTCAGTGTTGAGTTCAGTTCCCAATGTTGGATTTCCTTTCCCAATGTTGTGGGTTCATCCCATGTTGATCCCACAGCCCAGTTAGGAGGTGGCACCATGTTCCCTAACTATTCTGGTCACAATGGAATTGGTGGGAATTCCTGAGGGTTGAAGTGAAGCTGTAGATCCACCGTGGGATCCACAGTTTCAGTTCCCAAAGTTGGGCGTTCGTCCCATGTTGAGGTCACAGCCCAGTTAGGAGGTCACTCCATGTCCCTCAGCCATCCTGAGCACAGTGGCATTGGTGGGAATTCCTGAGGGTTGAAGTGAAGCTGTAGATCCACCATGAGTGTGGATCCACCATGGGATCCACCAGTTTCAGTTCCCAAAGTTGGGGCTTCATCCCATGTTGAGGTCACAGCCCAGTTAGGAGGAGACACCATGTTCCTCAGCCATCCTGGGCACAGCAGGATGGGTGGGAATACCCGAGGGTTGAAGTGAAGGTGTAGATCCATCGTTGGATCCACCAGTTTCAGTTCCCAATGTTGGGCTTCCTTTCCCAAATGTTGCAGGGTCATTCCATGTTGATCCCACGGCCTGGTTAGGAGGTGGCACCATGTCCCTCAGCCATCCTGACCACAGCGGCATTGGTGGGAATTCCTGAGGGTTGAAGTGAAGCTGTAGATCCACCACGGGTGTGGATCCACCATGGGATCCACCAGTTTCAGTCCCCAGTGTTGGGTTTCAGTTCCCAAAGTTGGGAGTTCATCCTCTTTTGAGGGCCTAATTAGGAGGTCAAACCACATCCCTCAGCCGTCCTGGACACAGCAGGATTGGTAGGAATTCCTGAGGGTTGAAGTGAAGCTGTAGATCCACCATGAGTGAGGATCCACCATGGGATCCACCAGTTTCAGTTCCCAAAGTTGGGTGTTCGTCCCATGTTGAGGTCACAGCCCAGTTAGGAGGAGACACCATGTCCCTCAGCCATTGAGGTCACAATGGAATTAGCAGGAATTCCTGAGGGTTGTAGTGAAGCTGTAGATCCACCATGGGTGTGGATCCACCATGGGATCCACCAGTTACAATTCCCAGTGCTGGATTTTCCCAGTGCTCCCAGTTTTGGGGGGGGTCATGCTGGGTTAGGAGGTGGCACCCAACTTTCCCAATATCCAATCCTTCCTCTCCTTATCTTTATGATGCCACCACTCCATCCCATCCAGCCTCTCTGGCAGCATCTCCTGCTCCTCCTGCTGCCAGGGCTGTTCATTTTGGTGAGATCTCCGCGGATTTGGGGATTTTCCATGTCCTTGTGATGCTGCCGTGTGCTCCAGCTCATCCCACACTGCACAAAGTTTGGGAGTTAGACTGAAGGGCAGAAGACACATGCCCTAAAAGCTTTGATTCCTAATAATAGAACAAAGCTATGAAAGCTTAAATTATTAAGGTGGAGATTATTAATTGTATTAATTATTAAAATTGTATTTAACTGGAATGATCATCCTTGGCAGCTTCTGTGTTTTCCCTGTTATTATGAGATCCTGAACTTCTGTTTCCATCTCCTGCCCTCAGGTTACATCAAAAATTCCTTCCCTGAGCTTAAAAAGGAACTTTCTTGGTTGTTTTCCCTCCATTTTCTTCAAAGGAATTTGAGATCACCTTTACCCTTAATGCACTCCCCACGTTTTATTTCCTGGGCTATTCCACAATTTGAGGATCACAACCTCTGGGTGAGGGTTTAAGAGGCTCCTGCTCATGGCAGTCACCTGGAGCAGGTGTGGCAGGTGGCCTGGTGTTCTGTGCGGGTGTGACAGCGGTGTCCCTTGTCCCCCTGTGTGGCAGATGGAGGTGGACGGGGACACCACCACGGTGCTGGTGACAGGTCTGAAGCCCAGCACCAAGTACGTGCTGACGGTGAGGGCCAGCTACGGAGGGACCCTCGGGGAGCCTGCGGCCACCAAAGGGAAAACAGGTGAGGGTCCCCTGGGATGGGTGGAGGGATGAGGGATGGAGGCTTGGAAAAAGGATGGAGGGATGATGGAGGGATGGGTGGGGTGGATGGATGATGGATGGAGGAATGATGGATGGATGGATGGATGGATGAGAGAGGGAGGGAGGTGGGATGGATAGCAGGATGGATGGATGGATGGATGAGGAATGGAGGGATGGAGATGGATGGATGGATGGGGAATGGAGGGATGGAGATGGATGGATGAGGAATGGAGGGATGGAGATGGATGGATGGATGGGGAATGGAGGGATGGAGATGGATGGATGGATGAGGAATGGAGGGATGGAGATGGATGGATGGATGGATGGATGAGGAATGGAGGGATGGAGATGGAGGGATGGAGATGGATGGATGGATGGATGAGGAATGGAGGGATGGAGATGGATGGATGAGGAATGGAGGGATGGAGATGGATGGATGGATGATGGAGGGAGGGAGGAATGGATGATGGATGGATAGTAGGATGGATGTATGGATGAGGAATGGATGGATGGATGAGGGAGGGAGGAATGGGTGGATAAATGGATAGCAGGATAGATGGATGATGGAATGGTGTGATGGATGGTGGGATGGATGATTGATGGATGGAGGGATGGATGATTGATGGATGGAGGGATGAATGGATGATGGATGGATGGATGAGAGAGGGAGGAATAGATGGATGATGGAATGTTGGGATGGACGAGGGATGGACGACAGAGGGATGGACAGATGGATGGATGATGGATGGATGGTGGCATGGTGGGATGGATGGATGATGGAGAGAGGGATGGATGGTGAGATGGATAGCAGGATAGATGGCATGGTGGGATGGAGGTATGATGGATGGGTGGACGGACGGACGGACGGACGGATGGATGGATGGATGGATGGATGGATGGAGGCATGGGTTTGGAGCTTCAAATTTTATTAGAGAAGCTTCCATTGAGTCCTGAGGTGCAGGAAGCTCCTTGGCTTTCCAAATTCCTCCAAGAGGAGCCTGGACGGGGCTGGATCCAATCCCAACCCCAGGCTGTCAATGCAATAAATCTAAGGAATTACAGAGGTGTGGCTGAACCTTTGTCCAAGGATTAAAGATGGCAAACCAGGTTTATTTATATTATATAAACTTAATGTTAAAATTCATGATTCCTTATAATAAATAAGTAGATGAAAGGATCTTAATCAGAATTATTTACTGCACAGTAGAGAAGCTAAAACTACCAGGATAGGACAGAATCGTGCACTTTATCAAAGTAATTATACCATAGTAATTATATTGAATTAATTATATTAAAGTTATTTTAATAAAATTAACAAAAAAATTTATTGAAGTAGAGATTGATGTCACTCACCCAGACCAATATCCAGGGGCAGATCTCTTCTGCTGACCCTCAAGGGGTGACTTTGAGGGGCGTCCCCACCCAAAGGAAAATCTCCATTCCCAAGACAGGACATGGGGATGTGTCAGGAGAACGTTTGAAAGTGGGACTGGACTTTCACCCCCTCTGCTTTTAGGGATTTTCAGAGTTCCCTAATCCCACTCTGCTCCCAGGATAAAGCCCCAGTCCTGCTTAGCCTGAGGGGTTTTGTGAAGAATTATTCCTTCCTTCCTTCCCTGCCTTTTGTTCCCTCCCCATGATGTCCGGAATTGTGTGTCTTCTAGAGGGAAGGTCTCTGACAGGATGAATAAATAAAGGGGTGACTTTGAGGGGCGTCCCCACCCAAAGGAGGAATCTCCGTTCCCAAGACAGGACATGGGGATGTGTCAGGAGAACATTTGAAAGTGGGACTGGACTTTCACCCCCTCTGCTTTTAGGGATTTTCGGAGTTCCCTAATCCCACTCTGCTCCTGGGATGAAGCTCCAATCCTGCTTTGCTTGAGGGGTTTTTAAAGAATTATTCCTTCCTTCCGCCACTTCCTTCCTTCCTTCCTTCCTTCCTTCCGCCACTTCCTTCCGCCACTTCCTTCCGCCACTTCCTTCCGCCACTTCCTTCCGCCACTTCCTTCCGCCACTTCCTTCCGCCACTTCCTTCCGCCACTTCCTTCCGCCACTTCCTTCCGCCACTTCCTTCCGCCACTTCCTTCCGCCACTTCCTTCCGCCACTTCCTTCCTTCCTTCCGCCACTTCCTTCCTTCCGCCACTTCCTTCCTTCCGCCACTTCCTTCCTTCCTTCCGCCACTTCCTTCCTTCCGCCACTTCCTTCCTTCCTTCCTTCCGCCACTTCCTTCCTTCCTTCCTTCCGCCACTTCCTTCCTTCCTTCCGCCACTTCCTTCCTTCCTTCCGCCACTTCCTTCCTTCCGCCACTTCCTTCCTTCCTTCCTTCCTTCCTTCCTTCCTTCCTTCCTTCCTTCCTTCCTTCCTTCCTTCCTTCCTTCCTTCCTTCCTTCCTTCCGCCACTTCCTTCCTTCCTTCCTTCCGCCACTTCCTTCCTTCCTTCCTTCCTTCCTTCCTTCCTTCCTTCCTTCCTTCCTTCCTTCCGCCACTTCCTTCCTTCCTTCCTTCCGCCACTTCCTTCCTTCCTTCCGCCACTTCCTTCCTTCCGCCACTTCCTTCCTTCCGCCACTTCCTTCCTTCCGCCACTTCCTTCCGCCACTTCCTTCCTTCCTTCCTTCCTTCCTTCCTTCCGCCACTTCCTTCCTTCCTTCCTTCCTTCCTTCCTTCCTTCCTTCCTTCCTTCCTTCCTTCCTTCCTTCCTTCCTTCCTTCCTTCCTTCCTTCCTTCCTTCCTTCCTTCCTTCCTTCCTTCCTTCCTTCCTTCCTTCCTTCCTTCCTTCCTTCCTTCCTTCCTTCCTTCCTTCCTTCCTTCCTCCCTCCCTCCCTCCCTCCCTCCCTCCCTCCTTCCCTTCCCTTCCCTTCCCTTCCCTTCCCTTCCCTTCCCTTCCCTTCCCTTCCCTTCCCTTCCCTTCCCTTCCCTTCCCTTCCCTTTTCCCTTTTCCCTTTTCCCTTTTCCCTTTTCCCTTTTCCCTTTTCCCTTTTCCCTTTTCCCTTTTCCCTTCCCTTTTCCCTTCCCTTCCCTTCCCTTTTCCCTTCCCTTTTCCCTTCCCTTCCCTTCCCTTCCCTTCCCTTCCCTTCCCTTCCCTTCCCTTCCCTTCCCTTCCCTTCCCCCTCCCCTCACCCCCTGCGACATCCAGAATCGTTTGTCTTCCTGAGGGAAGGTCTCTGACAGGATGAATAAATAAAGCTCCTCAATGAGGTTTGGCTCATCTGTACCTGCCAGCAAGAAGATGGAACGTCTTTATGGGTGGAAATAAAACCATTTGATCTCTCCTCTTATCATCCCCAACACGGAGCCAGAGGCAGGAGCCATAAATCCTCCTGCTGTGGATCCAAACGGGCTCCTCTCCCTTGGAATTGTGGCCGTGGGAGCAAAGCAGGCTTTGATTCACGGCTCTGGTTCCTGCTCAGTCTGCAAGAAATGCGGAGTTTCCCCTGCCGTGGGGAGATTTCAGATCCCAGCAGCATTCCCAGAGAAAACTCCCAAACTTTCAGCCCTGGGATGTTTCATCCCTATTTTCAAGTGGCAGGAGGGAGATTGTTGATTTTAAGGAACCAGATTTGGTGCTTCTCCTCTTTGTGTCTCTCTGCCCCTGAGGACAAAAGATTTTCCAAGGATTTTTTTTTTCCATTATTCCAGCACTTCCAGCTCCATTTCTGCCCTATTTTTGTGTCCCCAAAGCTCCCGTGCCTCCAGTCACCAATTTCCGTGTGATAGAAGAAGGACTTTTCAGCCTGAGGGTGGCTTGGACACCTCCCCTGGGCAAGCTGGAGGGCTACAAGATCTACATCCCCAGGGGTGAGTTTTGTTAATTTTTTATTAATTTTAGTCAATTTTTAGTTGATTTTTCTTGTTTTTTTCTTGGTGTTTGCTTTAAAAGGAGCAGTGATCCAAGGGCAGGGAAGGTGCTGTGAACTCCTGGCATGACTCTGGAAAAAGTCCAGGATAGACTTTTCCAAATTCCACAATATTTCCAAATATTGTGGTTCTTCCAGGATGGAGGAGACTCCTTGGAAGGACTTTTCCTTGGAAGAGCAAGCTGAGGATGATGCTGTGAATTCCTTGTTTGCCCTGGCACATCCAGATGTTTTTCCCTCTCGAGTACCTGCTCTGGTGGGATTTGGGATGAGTTTGGGATGCCTCCCACTCCTCTCTGTGGGATCTGAGGGCTGGCACAGCACAGCCAGAATTCCACCGCACGGATTGGGAGATTCCAACCACACTCCTGAGCCACCTCCATGGTGTGAAGACCTTCCTGGTGGGATTTATCCTCATGGGGATCCTTCACCATCCCTTCTCCCCTTGATTTTGCAGCCAACAAGCCCGGGGTGACCCTCGAGCAGATCCTGCGGGGCGATGTCTCTTCCCACCTGCTGGAAAACCTGCAGGAGGACAGGGAATACAGCATCAGCATCTACGCCGTGTATCCCGAGGGCCCGAGCCAGCCCGTGGCTGCTCTGGGCAGGACACGTAAGAGCTGGGTGGGCCCTTTTGTCCCCGCTGTTGTTGGTCACTTTTGTCCCCAGCTGTCCTGTCCCCACCTCAGAGTTGGTGCCCTCATGCACCGGAACCTTCCCAATTCCATCCCAACTCTTCCCTCATGGACATTCCCTCAGTGCCATCCTAAAGTTTGGGGGGAATCGTTTTCCCTCCTGTTTTGCACCCACACTTCACAAGGTTGTTTGGTCCCAAAGAGGGAACAGGGACAGATTGGAATGTTCTCCCTCTGCTTTATGAGATGCCCTCAGCCCCTGGGCAGGAGCTCCTGGAAATCCCTCTCTGGGAGTTCTTAAGGCTGGAAAAACCCTCTGAGATCCCTGAATCCAACCGTCCCCACGTCAGACTTGGTGCCCTCGTGCACCAGAACCTTCCCAATTCCATCCCAACTCTTCCCTCGTGGACATCCTCAGTGCCATCCTAAAGTTTTGAGGGAATTGTTTTCCCTCCTGTTTTGCACCCACATTTCACAAGGTTGGTGCTTGGAGATGTTTGGTCCTGGACAGTCACAGATTGGAATGTTCTCCCTCTGGTTTATGAGATGCCCTCAGCCCCTGGGCAGGAGCTCCTGGAAATCCCTCTCTTGGCATCATTAAGGCTGCAAAAACCCTCTGAGATCCCTAAATCCAACTGTCCCCAGCAGCAGGATCTTCCCAATTCCATCCCAACTCTTCCCTCAGAGACATCCTCAATGCCATCCTAAAGTCTGGGGGAATGTGGGAGATCGTTTTCTCTTCTGTTTTGCACCCACAAAGGTTGCAGGGGATGTTTGGTCCTGGACAGTCACAGGTTGGAATGTTCTCCCTCTGGTTTATGAGATGCTCTCAGCCCCTGGGCAGGAGCTCCTGGAAATCCCTCTCTTGGCATCATTAAGGCTGGAAAAACCCTCTGAGATCCCTGAATCCAACTGTCCCCAGCACTCAGAGTTGGTGCCCTCATGCACCAGAACCTTCCCAATTCCATCCCAACTCTTCCCTCATGGGCATCCTCAATGCCATCCTAAAGTCTGGGGGAATGTGGGAGATCATTTTCCTTCTGTTTTGCACCCTCAAAGGTTGCAGGGGATGTTTGGTCCTGGACAGTCACAGGTTGGGATGTTCTCCCTCTGGTTTTTGAGATGCCCTCAGCCCCTGGGCAGAAGCTCCTGGAAATCCCTGTCAGGGAATCATTAAGGCTGGAAAAACCCTCTGAGATCCCTGAATCCAACCATCCCCACCTCAGTGTTGGTGCCCTCATGCCCCAGGATCTTCCCAATTCCATCCCAACTCTTCCCTCATGGACATGGGCATCCTCAGTGCCATCCTAAAGTTTGGGGGAATGTGGGAGATCATTTTCCTCCTGTTTTCCCCCCACATTTCACAAGGTTGGTGCCTGGAGATGTTTGGTCCTGGATAGTCACAGGTTGGGAAGTTCTCCCTCTGGTTCATGAGATGCCCTCAGCCCCTGGGCAGGAGCTCCTGGAAATCCCTCTGAGGGAATCATTAAGGCTGGAAAAACCCTCTGAGATCCCTGAATCCAACCGTCCCCACCTCAGAGTTGGTGCCCTCATGCACCAGGATCTTCCCAATTCCATCCCAACTCTTCCCTCGTGGACATGGACATCCTCAGTGCCATCCTAAAGTTTGGGGGGAATCGTTTTCCCTCCTGTTTTGCACCCACATTTCACAAGGTTGGTGCTTGGGGATGTTTGGTCCTGGACAGTCACAGGTTGGAATGTTCTCCCTCTGGTTTATGAGATGCCCTCAGCCCCTGGGCAGGAGCTCCTGGAAATCCCTGTCAGGGAATCATTAAGGCTGGAAAAACCCTCTGAGATCCCCAAATCCAACCATCCCCACCTCAGTGTTGGTGCCCTCATGCACCAGGATCTTCCCAATTCCATCCCAACTCTTCCCTCGTGGACATGGGCATCCTCAGTGCCATCCTAAAGTTTTGGGGGAATCGTTTTCCCTCCTGTTTTGCACCCACATTTCACAAGGTTGGTGCTTGGGGATGTTTTCATCCTGGATAGTCACAGGTTGGGATGTTCTCCCTCTGGTTTATGAGATGCCCTCAGCCCCTGGGCAGGAGCTCCTGGAAATCCCTCTCTGGGAGTTCTTAAGGCTGGAAAAACCCTCTGAGATCGCTGAATCCAACCATCCCCACCTCAGTGTTGGTGCCCTCATGCACCAGGATCTTCCCAGTTCCATCCCAACTCTTCCCTCATGGACATCCTCAACGCCATCCTAAAGTTTGGGGGAATGTGGGAGATCTTTTCCCTCCTGTTTTGCACCCACACTTCACAAAGTTGTTTGGTCCCAAAAAAAAAAAGGGACAGATTGGAATGTTCTCCCTCTGGTTTATGAGATGCCCTCAGCCCCTGGGCAGGAGCTCCTGGAAATCCCTCTCAGGGAATCATTAAGGCTGGAAAAACCCTCTGAGATCCCTAAATCCAACTGTCCCCAGCAGCAGAACCTTCCCAATTCCATCACAACTCTTCCCACATGGACATGGACATCCTCAGTGCCATCCTAAAGTTTTGGGGGAATCGTTTTCCCTCCTGTTTTGCACCCACACTTCACAAGGTTGGTGCTTGGAGATGTTTGGTCCTGGATAGTCACAGGTTGGGATGTTCTCCCTCTGCTTTATGAGATGCCCTCAGCCCCTGGGCAGGAGCTCCTGGAAATCCCTCTCAGGGAATCATTAAGGCTGGAAAAACCCTCTGAGATCCCTGAATCCAACTGTCCCCAGCAGCAGGATCTTCCCAATTCCATCCTAACTCTTCCCTCGTGGACATTCCCTCAGTGCCATCCTAAAGTTTGGGGGAATGTGGGAGATCATTTCCCTCCTGTTTTCCCCCCACACTTCACAAGGTTGGTGCTTGGAGATGTTTGGTCCTGGATAGTCACAGGTTGGGAAGTACTAGCTCTGGTTTATGAGATGCCCTCAGCCCCTGGGCAGGAGCTCCTGGAAATCCCTCTCTTGGCATCATTAAGGCTGCAAAAACCCTCTGAGATCCCTGAATCCAATCATCCCCAGCCATGTCCCCAAGTGCCACATGCACGTGGCTTCGAAATCTCTCCGGGGATGTGACTCCACCACTGCCCTGGGCAGCTCTTCCAGTGCCTGGCCACATTTTCCATCAAGATATTTTTTCCAAAATCCAACCTGAACCTCTCCTGGCGCAGCTTGAGGCCATTCCCTCGTGTCCTGCCCCTCATTCCGTGGGAGTAGAGCCCAGTCCCACCCACCCACCTCCCTTCAGGTGTTCCCTTCACCCAGGTGAGCTGAAGGAACATCCATGGAGAGCCAGAAAAGTGAATGCTCTGAAATTCTATTTCTTTTCCTCCTTGCAGTGAAGCTCCTGCCTGTGGAGAACCTCGTGCTGCAGAACGAGACCACGGACACGCTCCAGGCCCGGTGGAGCCCTGTCAGGGGAGCAACGGGATACAGGCTCACCTGGACATCAGCAGGTATGGATGGGGTGGGATTCAGGCTCACCTGGACATCAGCAGGTATGGATGGGGTGGGATTCAGGCTCACCTGGACATCAGCAGGGATGGACAGGGTGGGATTCAGGCTCACCTGGACATCACCTGGACAGGATGGGATTCAGGCTCACCTGGACATCAGCAGGGATGGCTGGGGTGGGATTCAGGCTCACCTGGACATCAGCAGGTATGGATGGGATGGGATTCAGGCTCACCTGGACATCAGCAGGGATGGCTGGGGTGGGATTCAGGCTCACCTGGACATCAGCAGGGACAGGGTGGGATTCAGGCTCACCTGGACATCAGCAGGATGGATGGAATGGGATTCAGGCTCACCTGGACATCAGCAGGGACAGGGTGGGATTCAGGCTCACCTGGACATCAGCAGGGACAGGAATGGGATTCAGGCTCACCTGGACATCAGCAGGTATGGACAAGGTGGGATTCAGGCTCACCTGGACATCACCTGGACAGGGTGGGATTCAGGCTCACCTGGACATCAGCAGAGATGGACAGGGTGGGATTCAGGCTCACCTGGACATCAGCAGGGATGGATGGGATGGGATTCAGGCTCACCTGGACATCAGCAGGGATGGACGGGGTGGGATTCAGGCTCACTTGGACATCAGCAGGGACAGGGTGGGATTCAGGCTCACCTGGACATCACCTGGACAGAGTGGGATTCAGGCTCACCTGGACATCAGCAGGGACAGGAATGGAATTCAGGCTCACCTGGACACCAGCAGGGATGGATGGGATGGGATTCAGGCTCACCTGGACATCTGCAGGGATGGACAGGGTGGGATTCAGGCTCACCTGGACATCACCTGGACAGGGCTGGGGGTGTGGAGGGCACACAGGGCATGGAAAAGGTGGGATCTGTGAAATTCCCAAAGTGTTGGATGCACTTTGGATTGGATTGGATTCCATCTTTGTCCAGAGGGAATTGGGATTTCATTTTTTTCTCTGCCATGGATGCCAAAATTTCCTGCTGTGGCTCTGCATGAAGCAGGCTGGTGGATATCCAGCCTTGTTACCTGGAATTATTATTCCTTGAGGAGCCTTGGAATAGCTGACAGAGCTGGGAAAACCCTCCCTGCAGTTTTTGGGGTCACCCCTTTTTTGGGGGACAGCTGAGTGTTTGATTTTTGGGGGGACAGCCTGTAAGTGCCTGTGCGTGTGGCTTTTCTCTCTGCAGCACTAAAACCAGGCTGAATGCCTCAGAATCCTCATTTTTAGGTAAATTTGGAAGTTTGGAGACAGATCCACCTTTGCAGCTGGAGCTTCTCTCCTGCCTTGAATCCAAAGATATTTTCCATGGGATAGTGGGAGCAGGAGTGAGAAATTCCAGCTTGATGGCAGATTTTGGCCTCGGGAGATGGATGTTGAGATGGATGTTTCTGGGGCTCAGGGATGTCAGGACACCCAGGCTTTGAACAAAAACCACATTTTCTTCCCCATCAGCTCCCCTGGTTATGGTGGAAGGAGACATCTCCACCAGGAAAGGTGGGAGAACAGCTCCAAAGCTCACCAGGAGGGAAAAACCTTCACAGGGAAGACATAAAAGAGCTTTTAGGGCTTTGTAATGAACCCCAAATCTCAGCAGTTTGCTCAGTCTGGGACTGGGGACACTGAGGGGACAGTGGCATGACCTCATCACCTCCACCCCGAATTTCCAGCTGCTTTTGCACCTGGTGCCTGCTCACCCCAATTCCAGGGGTGGAAAAATCCTAAGGGCAGCCCCCCCTGGATGCTGGGTCCTCTTCCCAAATCCCATCCAATCCCAGGATTAAGGATGTGGTGATGGGATCCGGACCCAGCTGCACGGGAGGGGTTTGGTTTTCCTCATTTTACATTTAAAACCGGGATTAGATGAGCACAAACTCTGGGTCCGCTTCCCAAACCTCACCCTGTGCCAGGATTGGGGATGTGGTGATGGGATCCCGTCCCAAGCACAGAAGGGATTTGTTTTTCCTCGTTTTACATTTAAAACCGGGATTAGATGAGCACAAACTCTGGGTCCGCTTCCCAAACCTCACCCTATGCCAGGATTGGGGATGTGGTGATGGAATCCAGGCCCTGCTGCACGGGAGGGGTTTGGTTTTCCTCGTTTTACATTTAAAACTGGGATTAGATGAGCACAAACTCTGGGTCTGCTTCCCAAACCCCATCCCATTTTGGGATTAGGGATGTGGTGATGGGATCCAGACCCTGCTGCACGGGAGGGGTTTGGTTTTACTCGTTTTGCATTTAAAACCGGGATTAGATGAGCACAAACTCTGGGTCCTCTTCCTAAATCCCATCCCGGGATTAGGGATGTGGTGATGGGATCCGAACCCAGCTGCACAGGAGGGGTTTGGTTTTCCTCGTTTTACATTTAAAACCGGGATTAGATGAGCACAAACTGGAGGTGGGGGATGTGGAGAGCAGGTGGGAAAAGGGGGATGGGGCTCCTGGTGCTGCTGGAACGGAAAATGGGGACGTGGCACCATCCAGCGACCAAAGTGGAAAAGGCATTTTCCCTCTTGTAGAGCTTTTCCTCCACATCCTGCGCCTCCCTGCTCTGGGAATCGGGGTGGATCCGCAGGAATTCGGGTTTAACTCTTCTCCTGCTGGGCACGTTTAGCTAAACTGGGTCTAGCCCCAACAAGGACACTAAAACTGGGCTGTGGGGCATCGCTGGCTTCAGCTCCTGCAGGGGAGGCAGGAGGGCTCCAGCACGGAGTCACCAGGGCTGGGCAGGATTCCCTTTTATGGGGTCACTCCCAGACCTCAAAATGCCCGGTTTGGGGTTTTCCTGATTTTTTGCAAATCCTGAGTTGCCTCAGTGATCCCCGAGCTCTTCTCGGGTGGATGTGGATTATTCGCACCGGCACCCACCCGGGGCGGTCCCGATGGGGTGGGCTGGGCCAGGGGACAGAGACAGGGGCTGGGCCAGGGACTGGGACAGGGGACACCGGTGGGGACAGGGGACATGGGCTGAGCCAGGGGACAGGGGATTGAGCTGGGGGACAGAGACAGGGGCTGGGCCAGGGGACAGGGGATTGAGATGGGGGACAGAGACAGGGGCTGGGCCAGGGGCTGGGACAGGGGACACCGGTGGGGACAGGGGCTGGGACAGGGGACAGGGGATTGAGCTGGGGGACAGAGACAGGGGCTGGGACAGGGATTGGGACAGGGGACATGGGCTGGGACAGGGGATTGAGCTGGGGGACAGAGAAAGGGGCTGGGACAGGGGCTGGGACAGGGGCTGGGACAGGGGACATGGGCTGAGCCGGGGCACAGGACCTGGGCCAGGGGACAGAGACAGGGGCTGGGCCAGGGGCTGGGACAGGGGACACAGGTGGGGACAGGGGCTGGGACAGGGGACATGGGCTGAGCCAGGGCACAGGAGCTGGGGCGGGGGCTGAGCCAGAGGATCGGGTATTGAAGTGGAGGGAGAGGACTCACTTTTGTTGGTTCAGCATCAACTCTGTTTATTGACTCAATCGGTCACTTTTTATAACTGTGTTAATTAAGTTCATGCACATTGCAAAACTCGAGTTCACAATAGGTCAGAGATAACACACTAACTTTTCTTTTTGTTTCTAATACTAAGATTTGTGTTCTCAAAACTTACTTTTACTTTTTCAAAACAGCTAAAGATAGAATATCTACTTGTTATGAGAAAGCTGCTTGAGAACTCTGGTATGCAAGGTTCTCAAGGCTTTCATGTTTGTCACTTTTACTTGTAATTAAAAACAACTTGAGAACTTCTACTGTTTACAGAAACCGGCTGTGAGAATTTGCTCTTCACAGCTGCCTTCTAAGCCATTTCTGAAAAAATCTCCAACAATAGGGGACAATGTCTGAGCCTGGGGACAGGGCATGATGCAGGGGACAGGGACTGGGAAAGGGGACAGTGTCTGAGCCAGGGGACAGGGGATGATCCAGGGGAAAGGGACTGGGCAAGGGGACAGTGTCTGAGCCTGGGGACAGGGGATGATCCAGGGGACGGGGACTGGGCAAGGGGACAGTGTCTGAGCCAGGGGACACGGTGACACCATTCCCTTCACAGAGGGCAGCATCCAGGACGTGACCCTCGGCAGCTCCTACAGCTACTACATGATCCAGGGGCTGCAGGCGGGCATGGAGCACACGGTGACCATCAACCCCATCTTCGGGGACATCGAGGGACCGGTGGTGACCGGCAAAGCCACCACGGGTGAGTGTCCTGCAGCAGGGGTGGCACTCAGCCCATGCAGATGTGGGGGGTGCTGGCACAGAGCTGGTGTCACTGCTGTCACTTCTCTGTGCCGTTGGATTTGGGGAGCTCTTTGGAGCTGTTGGGACCTCGATGGAGCTGGGCAACTCTTCTCTCCTGCAGTGGCTTCCAGCACTGTCCAGATGCTGAAAGTGAGCGAGATTTCCATCAGCAGCCTCCTGGTGTCCTGGGATTCAGTCATGGGAGCCACCGGGTACCGGCTGGCCTGGGGCCCGACACCAGGTGAGATCCATCTCTGCTCTCCTGGAATGGGAGAGCCTCAGGAGGGCTGGGAGTGGGGCAGGTGCAGCTCATGAGCTGCCCCAGGCAGCCTCTCCCACAATTCCAGAGCGTGAACTGAAGCCAGGGATTATTCCTGGCCCTGAGGTGATGTTGTTACAGAACACGACACAGCAGAAATCACCACGACCCCATCAGAAGGGTGTAAGAGTGTGACAGTGTTCACAGGGGATTTCAGATTGGGGAAGAGATGAGGATCTGACTCCAGGTTTCAGAAGGCTGATTTATTATTTTATGATATATATTACATTGAAACTATACTAAAAGAATAGAAGAAAAGGTTTCATCAGAAGAAACTAAGAATGGAATAGCAAAGAATGATAACAGAGGTTTGTGGCTCAGCTCTCTGTCCGAGCCAGCTGTGCTGTGATTGGCCATTAATTACAAACATCCAACCTGAGCCAATCCCAGATGCCCCTGTTGCATCCCACAGCAGCAGATAATCAATGTTTACATTTTGTTCCTGTGGCCTCCCAGCTTCTCAGGAGGAAAAACCCTAAGGAAAGGATTTTTCATTAAATATGTCTGCGACACAAGAGAGATTTATTATAGCAACACGTTGCTTTTGTACTTTTTCAAGATATTTACATTCACTCAACAGACACATTCACTGCCCATTGGTTACAGGAAGGACACAAAGTCCTCAGTGGGTGATCAAGGAGTTTGTATCTCTTACCTTTCTCTCCTTCATCACATCTCCATGGTGACAACCTTGGTGTCTTCCTCAGGAGAGATAAGGGGCTTTCCTTATCATCAGGAGGCCTTTGCTGGCTCACAGGAACAGCACAGAATGTCTTTCCTGCAAGGTACCAACCTGGCCCCAGCCCCACACAGAGTGAGTCCCCAGGAAGGAGACAGGGAGCATTCCCAGGTTCCTGTGCTCCCTGGATGTGAGATGGTTTGGATTCCGTCCCTCTCAACTGGTTTGGATCACTTAGGTGTTAAAACTCCAAAATAAATAACCACAGGAAAGCTCTCCCTTGCCCTGGTGGACACATGGAATCCCAGCAGCACTGAGGCTGGAAAACACCTCCAGGTCCAAGCTGTGCCCAATCCCCACCTTGTGATGGAAGTGCCACCTCCAGGTGTTCCTTGGACACCTCCAGGGATGGGCGCTCCAAACCACCCTGGGCAGCCCCTGCCAATGCCTGACCAGGCTTTCCATGAGGGAAATTCCTCCTGATTAGTCCTGGAGCAGGTGTCCTCCATGAGGAAATTCCTGCTGAACTGTCCTGGAGCAGGTGTCCTCCATGAGGAAATTCCTCCTGAATTGTCCTGGAGCAGGTGTCCTCCATGAGGAAATTCCTGCTGAATTGTCCTGGAGCAGGTGTCCTCCATGAGGAAATTCCTCCACAATTTTCCTGGAGCAGGTGTCCTCCATGAGGAAATTCTTCCTCAATTGTTCTGGAGCAGATGTCCTCCATGAGGAAATAACTGTCCTGGAGCAGGTGTCCTCCATGAGGAAATTCCTGCTGAATTGTCCTGGAGCTTGAGTCCTCCATGAGGAAATAATTATCCTGGTGTCTGCAGACACCTGCAGCAGGTGTCTTCCATGAGGAAATTCCTGCTGAATTGTTCCGGAGCAGGTGTCCTCCATGAGGAATTTCCTCCTGAATTATCCTGGAGCATGTGTCCTCCATGAGGAAATAATTATCCTGGAGCAGGTGTCCTCCATGAGGAAATTCCTGCTGAATTGTCCTGGAGCAGTTTTCCTCCATGAGGAAATAATTGTTCTGGAGTAGGTGTTCTCCATGAGGAAATAATTTTCCTGGAGCTGGTGTCCTCCATGAGGAAATTCCTCCTGAATTATCCTGGAGCAGGTGTCCTCCATGAGGAAATTCCTGCTGAATTGTTCCGGAGCAGGTGTCCTCCATAAGGAATTTCCTCCTGAATTATCCTGGAATTTGTGTCCTCCATGAGGAAATAATTATCCTGGGGCAGGTGTCCTCCGTGAGGACATTCCTGTTGAGTTGTCCTGGAGCATTTGTCCTCCATGAGGAAATAATTATCCTGGAGCAGGTATTCTCCATGAGGACATTCCTGCTGAATTGTCCTGGAGACAGAGTCCTCCATGAGGAAATAATTGTTCTGGAGTAGGTGTTCTCCATGAGGAAATAATTTTCCTGGAGCAGGTGTCCTCCATGAGGAAATTCCTCCACAATTGTCCTGGAGCTGGTGTCCTCCATGAGGAAATTCCTCCACAATTTTCCTGGAGCAGATGTCCTCCATGAGGAAATTCCTCCTGAATTATCCTGGAATTTGTGTCTTCCATGAGGAAATAATTATCCTGGGGCAGGTGTCCTCCATGAGGACATTCCTGCTGAGTTGTCCTGGAGCAGGTGTCCTCCAGCAGCGGGAACACGGTGTGTTTCCCAGGCTGCCACAGAGCTGCTCTCCAGCCTCGTTCTCCTCTGTTTTCCCTTCCCAAGAGTTCTTTGGCAAGGACCGTCCCCGGCACCTGTCCCTGGGCCGGTCGGTGACGTCCCAGCAGCTCCGTGGGCTGGCCCCTGACACCGAGTACGTCATCTCCCTGTCCGTGCTCTTCGGCCCTGGCGAGGGCCCCGGCGTCACCACCTCGGCCAGGACAGGTGAGTGCAGGGGCAGGACAGAGGAGCTACCACAGGACGGAACCTCTGAGTATCTGGTGCGACCTCGTGTGTCCCTGACTGGGGCGCTGTCCCTGTGCCCCAGGCTTGCAAAAAGCTTTGGATTTGTAAGGTCCCAGATTGGTTGGGGTTGGAAGAGTTGGAAGGGTTGGAAAAGTTGGAAGGTTTGGAAGGTTTGGAAGGTGAGTTGGAAAGTTTAGAAGGGTTGGAAGAGTTGGAAAGTTTAGAAGGGTTGGAAGAGTTGGAAAGTTTGGAAGGGTTGGAAGAGTTTGGAAGGTTTGGAAGGGTTGGAAAAGTTGGAAAGGTTGAAAGGTTTGGAAGGTGAGTTGGAAAGTTTAGGATTGGAAGAGCTGGAAGAGTTTGGAAAGGTTGGAAAAGTTGGAAAGGTTGAAAGGTTTGGAAGGTGAGTTGGAAAGTTTAGAAGGGTTGGAAGAGTTTGGAAGGTTTGGAATGTTTGGAAGGTTTGGAATGTTTGAAAGGGTTGGAAAAGTTGGAAAGGTTGAAAGGTTTGGAAGGTGAGTTGGAAAGTTTAGAAGGGTTGGAAGAGTTTGGAAGGTTTGGAATGTTTGGAAGGGTTGGAAAAGTTGGAAAGGTTGAAAGGTTTGGAAGGTGAGTTGGAAAGTTTAGAAGGGTTGGAAGAGTTGGAAAATTTGGAAGGTTTGGAAAGTTTGGAAGGTTTGGAATGTTTGGAAGGGTTGGAAAAGTTGGAAAGGTTGAAAGGTTTGGAAGGTGAGTTGGAAAGTTTAGAAGGGTTGGAAGAGTTTGGAAGGTTTGGAAGAGTTTGGAAGGTTTGGAATGTTTGGAAGGGTTGGAAAAGTTGGAAAGGTTGAAAGGTTTGGAAGGTGAGTTGGAAAGTTTAGAAGGGTTGGAAGAGTTTGGAAGGTTTGGAAAGTTTGGAAGGGTTGGAAAAGTGGGAAGGGTTGGAAGGGTTGCAAAATTTGGAAAAGTTGGAAAGTTTAGAAGGGTTGGAAGAGTGGGAAGGGTTGGAGAAGTTGGAAAGTTTGGAAGAGTTGAAAGGTTTGGAAGGGCTGGGAGAGTTTGGATGAGTTGGAAGGTTTGGAAGGGTTGGAAAGGTTTGGAAGGGTTGGAAGGGTTTGGAAGGGTTGGAAAGGTTTGGAAGGGTTGGAAAGGTTTGGAAGGGTTGGAAGGGTTTGGAAGGGTTGGAAAGGTTTGGAAGGTTTGGAAAGGTTTGGAAGGGTTGGAATGTTTGGAAGGTTTGGAAAGTTTAGAAGGGTTGGAAGAGTTGGAAAGTTTGGAAGGGTTGGAAAGTTTGGAAGGTTTGGAAAAGTTGGAAGGGTTGGAAAAGTTGGAAAGGTTGAAAGGTTTGGAAGGTGAGTTGGAAAGTTTAGAAGGATTGGAAGAGCTGGAAGAGTTTGGAAGGGTTGGAAAGTTTGGAAGGGTTGGAAAAGTTGGAAAGGTTGAAAGGTTTGGAAGGTGAGTTGGAAAGTTTAGAAGGATTGGAAGAGCTGGAAGACTTTGGAAGGGTTGGAAAAAGTTGGAAAGGTTGGAAAAGTTGGAAAGGTTGAAAGGTTTGGAAGGTGAGTTGGAAAGTTTAGAAGGGTTGGAAGAGTTTGGAAGGTTTGGAAAGTTTGGAAGGGTTGGAAAAGTGGGAAGGGTTGGAAGGGTTGCAAAGTTTGGAAAAGTTGGAAAGTTTAGAAGGGTTGGAAGAGTGGGAAGGGTTGGAGAAGTTGGAAAGTTTGGAAGAGTTGAAAGGTTTGGAAGGGTTGGGAGAGTTTGGACGAGTTGGAAGGTTTGGAAGCGTTGGAACATTTGGAAGGGTTGGAAAGGTTTGGAAGGTTTGGAAAGTTTAGAAGGGTTGGAAGAGTGGGAAGGTTTGGAAGAGTTGGAAAGTTTGGACAGGTTGGAAAAGTTGGAAGGTTTGGAATAGTTGGAAGGGTTGAAAATTTTGGAAGGATCGAAAGGTTTGGAAGGGTTGGAAGCCCATCTTTTTCCAACACTTTCCACTATCCCAGCTCACTCCAAGCCCCATCCAACCTGGCCTTGGACACTTCCAGGGATGGAGCAGCCACAACTTCTCTGGGAAACCTGTGCCAGGGCCTGCCCACCCTCACAGGCAGGAATTCCTTCCCAAAATCCCACCTCCACCTGCTCTCCTTCAGTTCAAAGCCGCTCTCCCTTATCCAAAGTCCCTTCCCAGCGCTGAAGTGCCCAATCTGCTCTCACTGAGCTTCCAAATATCCCAAAATTCACACCAATATTGAGTCCTCAAAATTATTAAAATCCATCTGCAAAAAATCTGAAAAACAGGAAATCTGGGTAAAACCTGCTGTAGGAAACCATAGGAAGATGAGGAGAGTGGAACATCCTAGTGCAGTCCTTTTTCCTTGGTCATAAGGGCTGGCTCCTGCTTTAAAGAATTCCATAATTCCAAAGGAATCCTTCTGGGAGATCAGATTCCCTGGACCAGAGGCAGCAGGTGCAAATCCTTTGTGTCAAACAGGGAAAGTTGATGGACAAACCTTGTCCCTGTCCCTCAAACTTCTGGGATGCTGCCCTGGGAGCCCAGGAGAGGGAGCACTGCTGATCCAAAAGCAGAGGTGGGATTCTTGGAAAAGGTTCCAAAGTGGCAGAGGGTGACTGGAAACCCTGGAATACCACAGGGAGGAAGTGATCTGACCCTTGTGGGGAAGAGAACTGGGAATATTCCAGAGCCAGGAGAGCTCGGGGTGGGTGTTTCACCTGGGGAATTGGGATGTGGATCTGATTCCATGGATCCCTGAACTGCCTGGCCTTTCCTTGGTCCCACTGGATCTGGGCAGAACGTGCTCCTTGATGACCTCAGGGAGTGGTGTCTCTCCAGGTGAGGATGAGGAGACACCAAGGATAAGCAAAGACACCATTTTTAATCCTTCTATACCATTTTGACTCATTAACATATCAATGATGAGCCTTTGGGCAGGAATCAGGATACTCCTGATGTTGTCCTCATCACTCTGGCCTGTCCTGGTTTTGCTCCCACTGGATCTAAGGCAGAACGTGCTCCTTCAGGACCTCAGGGAGTGGTGTCTCTCCAGGTGAGGATGAGGAGACACCAAGGATAAGCAAAGACACCATTTTTAATTCTTTGATATAATTTTGACTCATTAATGATGAGGCTTTGGGCAGGAATCAGAACATTCCTGATGTTGTCCTCATCACTCTGGCCTGTCCTGGCCTTGCTCCCACTGGATCTGGGCAGAACGTGCTCCTTGATGACCTCAAGGAGTACAAAGTGCTGTTTCTCCAGGTGAGGATGAGGAGACACCAAGGATAAGCAAAGACACCATTTTTAATCCTTCTATACCATTTTGACTCATTACCATATCAATGATGCGGCTTTGGGCAGGAATCGGGACATTCCTGATGTTGTCCCCATCACTCTGGCCTCTCCCGGCCTTGCTCCCACTGGATTTGGGCAGAACGTGCTCCTTGATGACCTCAAGGAGTAAAAAGTGCTGTTTCTCCAGGTGAGGATGAGGAGACACGAAGGATAAGCAAAGACACCATTTTCAACCCTTCTATACCATTTTGACTCATTTATGTGTCAATGATGAGCCTTTGGGCAGGAATCAGGATACTCCTGATGTTGTCCTCATCACTCTGGCCTCTCCCGGCCTTGCTCCCACTGGATCTAAGGTAGAACGTGCTCCTTCAGGACCTCAGGGAGTGGTGTTTCTCCAGGTGAGGATGAGGAGACATGAAGGGTAAACAAAAACACCATTTTTAATTCTTTGATATAATTTTGGCTCATTAAAGATGAGCCTTTGGGCAGGAATCAGGACACTCCTGATGTTGTCCCCATCATCCTGGCCTCTCCCGGCCTTGCTCCCACTGGATCTAAGGCAGAACGTGCTCCTTCAGGACCTCAGGGAGTGGTGTCTCTCCAGGTGAGGATGAGGAGACACCAAGGATAAGCAAAGAGGCCATTTTTAACTCTTTGATATAATTTTGACTCATTAATGATGAGGCTTTGGGCAGGAATCAGGATACTCCTGATGTTGTTTCCATCACTCTGGCCTGTCCTGGTTTTGCTCCCACTGGATTTGGGCAGAACGTGCTCCTTGATGGCCTCAAGGAGTGGTGTCTCTCCAGGTGAGGATGAGGAGACATGAAGGGTAAACAAAACCACCATTTTTAATTCTTTGATATAATTTTGGCTCATTAATGATGAGCCCTTGGGCAGGAATCAGGATACTCCTGATGTTGTCCTCATCACTCTGGCCTGTCCTGGCCTTGCTCCCACTGGATCTGGGCAGAACATGCTCCTTGATGGCCTCAAGGAGTGGTGTCTCTCCAGGTGAGGATGAGGAGACACCAAGGATAAGCAAAGATGCCATTTTTAACCCTTTGATACCATTTTTATTCATTAACATATCAATGATGAGCCCTTGGGCAGGAATCAGGACATTCCTGATGTTGTCCTCATCACTCTGGCCTGTCCTGGCCTTGCTCCCACTGGATCTGGGCAGAACGTGCTCCTTGAGGACCTCAAGGAGTGGTGTCTCTCCAGGTGAGGATGAGGAGACACCAAGGACAAACAAAGACACCATTTTCAACCCTTCTATACCATTTTTACTCATTAATGTGTCAATGATGAGCCTTTGGGCAGGAATCAGGATACTCCTGATGTTGTCCCCATCACTCTGGCCTGTCCTGGCCTTGCTCCCACTGGATCTAGGGCAGAACGTGCTCCTTGATGACCTCAAGGAGTGGTGTTTCTCCAGGTGAGGATGAGGAGACACAAAGGGTAAACAAAAACACCATTTTTATTTATTTGATATAATTTTGGCTCATTAATGATGAGGCTTTGGGCAGGAATCGGGACATTCCTGATATTGTCCCCATCACTCTGGCCTGTCCTGGTTTTGCTCCCACTGGATCTGGGCAGAACGTGCTCCTTCAGGACCTCAGGGAGTGGTGTTTCTCCAGGTGAGGATGAGGGGACACCAAGGATAAGCAAAGAGGCCATTTTTAACTCTTTGATATAATTTTGACTCATTAATGATGAGCCCTTGGGCAGGAATAAGGACATTCCTGATGGGTTCCCCATCACTCTGGCCTGTCCTGGTTTTGCTCCCACTGGATCTGGGCAGAACGTGCTCCTTGATGGCCTCAGGGAGTGGTGTCTCTCCAGGTGAGGATGAGGAGACACAAAGGGTAAACAAAAACACCATTTTTAATTATTTGATATAATTTTGGCTCATTAATGATGAGCACTTGGGCAGGAATCAGGACATGTCATCTCCATCACTCTGGCCTGTCCTGGCCTTGCTCCCACTGGATCTAAGGTAGAACGTGCTCCTTGATGACCTCAAGGAGTACAAAGTGGTGTTTCTCCAGGTGAGGATGAGGGGACACCAAGGACAAACAAAGAACCCATTTTTAACTCTTTGATATAATTTTAACTCATTAAACGTGTCAGTGATGAGCCTTTGGGCAGCAATCAGGACGCTCCTGATGTCGTCCCCGTCCCGCAGCTCCTCTGGGGTCAGTCTCCAACTTCAGGGTGACGTCCCACGCCAGCACCAGCCTGTCCTTGGCCTGGAGTGCCACGGCCGCTGCCACCAAATTCAAACTCAGCTGGAGCCCCGTGGGAGCAGCAAAAGGTGAGCAGCATAATTATATATTATATAATTTATATAATATATATAAATATATAATATATATATTTATATTTAAATATATTTTATATAATATTATATATTATATAAATTATATAATTATAATTTATATATTATAATTATATATATATATTATATATAATATATATATATTATATATAATTATATATATATTATTATATATATAATAATTATAAATATATATATATTTATATATATATATAATTATATATGTTATATTATATATAATATATATAAATATATATATAAAACTATGCTAAAAGATTAGAAGAAAGGATTTCATCAGAAGGCTGGCTAAGAATAGAAAAGGAAAGAATGGATAACAAAGCCTTGTGGCTCAGAGTCCAAGCCAGCTGGGCTGTGATTGGCCATTAATTAGAAACAATCACATCACCAATCACAGATGCACCTGTTGCATTCCACAGCAGCAGATAATCATTGTTTACATTTTGTTCCTGAGGCCTCCCAGCTTCTCAGGAGGAAAAATCCTAAGGAAAGGATTTTTCAGAAAATGTGAAAATTTTCTGCACCTTCCCAAATTCCTGACCTGCTCCTGGGGGTGGGAAAGAGATCCCACAGCTGGGAAACCTGGTCCTGTTGCAGGTCCTTCCTCCTCTTTCTTTTCATGGTTTTATTTATGTAAATAATCCCCAGAGCTCAGGGCAGTGCAGCAATTTCCTCTGGAGGAAGGAAGTGAGCTCCAGGCTCTGAAATATCCCTGTTTTTCCAGGAAAACAGGCTGCCAGGAAGGAAGTGAGCTCCAGGCTCTGAAATATCCCTGTTTTTCCAGGAAAACAGGCTGCCAGGAAGGAAGTGAGCTCCAGGCTCTGAAATATCCCTGTTTTTCCAGGAAAACAGGCTGCCAGGAAGGAAGTGAGCTCCAGGCTCTGAAATATCCCTGTTTTTCCAGGAAAACAGGCGGCCAGGAAGGAAGTGAGCTCCAGGCTCTGAAATATCCCTGTTTTTCCAGGAAAACAGGCTGCCAGGAAGGAAGTGAGCTCCAGGCTCTGAAATATCCCTGTTTTTCCAGGAAAACAGGCTGCCAGGAAGGAAGTGAGCTCCAGGCTCTGAAATATCCCTGTTTTTCCAGGAAAACAGGCTGCCAGGAAGGAAGTGAGCTCCAGGCTCTGAAATATCCCTGTTTTTCCAGGAAAACAGGCCGCCAGGAAGGAAGTGAGCTCCAGGCTCTGAAATATCCCTGTTTTTCCAGGAAAACAGGCTGCCAGGAAGGAAGTGAGCTCCAGGCTCTGAAATATCCCTGTTTTTCCAGGAAAACAGGCTGCCAGGAAGGAAGTGAGCTCCAGGCTCTGAAATATCCCTGTTTTTCCAGGAAAACAGGCTGCCAGGAAGGAAGTGAGCTCCAGGCTCTGAAATATCCCTGTTTTTCCAGGAAAACAGGCCGCCAGGAAGGAAGTGAGCTCCAGGCTCTGAAATATCCCTGTTTTTCCAGGAAAACAGGCGGCCAGGACTCGGTACCTGGGCAGCAGAGTGCTGGCCCATCGGATTGAGCAGCTGGTGCCCAACACCCTGTACAGGGTCGGTGTCCGGGCCGTGTTCAGCAGGACCGAGGGGCCCGAGGTGACCCTGACTCACCTCACAGGTGAGTCCTGATGGGAAAATGTGGAATTTTTCTTCACTCGGGGGTCTCCAATGTGGTGGCGTCTGCATGGGGTCCCGGGACGAGGGAAGAGATGAGAATCTTGACTCCATGTTTTCAGAAGGCTGATTTATTATTTTATTGTATATATTGTATTAAAATATATATAATTTATTATATATATTTTATTATATTTAATTTAATATAATTAAAACTACACTAAAATATATATAATTTATTATATATATTTTATTATATTTAATTTAATATAATTAAAACTACACTAAAGAATAGAAGAAAGGATTTCATCAGAAGGCTGGCAAGGAATAGAAAAGAATGGAATGGTAACAAAATCTTGTGACTCTCAGATAGTCCGAGCCAGCTGACTGTGATTGGCCATTAATCAAAAACAACCACATGAGACCAATCCCAGATGCCCCTGTTGCATTCCACAGCAGCAGATAATCATTATTTACATTTTGTTCCTGAGGCCTCTCAGCTTCTCAGGAGGAAAAATCCTAAGGAAAGGATTTTTTTCATAAAATATCACGGCGACAGAAAAACCCTCCTGCAGTTTGGGAGGCAAAGCTTGGCTTGATCTTGGGTGTGGGATTGGCTCAGTTCAGGTCAGAGCCTGGTGATAAAAACGCCACAGTTTTGGGTTCAATCCTCATGTTCATCCCTTTAAAACTCTGATCCTGGTGGATCCAGCTCAGGATATCCTGTGGATGGTGGAAGCGTGACCAGCCCTGGTCAATAATCCATGGCTGTTCCCATGGGAGGGAGTGAACAGATCCCTCTGGCACGTTGGACAATCCCGGATTTATCAACGCAATTCCCAGAGTTTTTATCCAAAACCACCTCAGGAATGCAGGAGTCTCTGCAGGGTCTCTCACCAGCCTGCACCCTTGGATTTTTGGGAATTCCTTGGATTGTTGTCACTATAGGACTCAAAACAACACAAGCACACACCGCTGCTCTCAAGGTGGAAAAAGGAAATAAAAAAGTTTATTTTCTGACTCCAACATTTATAGATTTCCAAAAGAGACAGTGGGCTGGAGGGTGACAGTGCCACCTCTCCAATGACACTGGGCAAGCCAACAGCCCATCAGATTTCTCCTCCTCCATAAAAGAGTAAAAAACAATGAGTTATTTACAGAAAGTGTGTGAGAAAGATCCTTACATGAACATAAACATCAGAAGGCTTAGAAAATCTTAAAAAATCAGGGTGACAGGTTGTGGCTCTGCCTCTTCCAACACGGAATTCTGGCTCCTTTCCACGTCTTATTTGCCTGATTCCATCCCAGTGAGTTTTTTGTGGAATTTGCAGATGTGTCTGGATGATCCTGGAATTCTTTTGGTGTCCCTCTGCGTGTCACCAGTTTGGTGTGGGTGGTGAGATGTCAGGCTGAAATTCCTCAGCTTGGAACCCCTTGGATCCATTAGGAATTTCAGCCTGGAATCCTGGATAACGTGTGGAAAGTAGACATTGCATGAATGCCCAAATTTTCCTCCTCCACCACAGCTTGGAGCCGTGGTGCTGCTCTGTGACCGAGCTGAAATCTTATCCTGGTTCATTTTTCCAGCTCCTTCTGGAGATTCCAGCCCCATCCCGAGCATCCAGGACCTGAGGGTTACCGACACTGGTGCCAACACTTTGAAGCTGGCTTGGAAAAGCCTTCCTGGGATCAGTCACTACAAGATATCCTGGGAGCCACCCAATGGTGAGAACCCCAATCCTTGGTCAGGGAGCACAAGGAACCCACAAAAATGGGGAGTTTGGCCCAGGAAATTCCTTTTCCGTGGCTGGTTGGGGTAGGGGACAGGTTGGGCTCCTCCAAACAAGCCCTGAGCTAAGATTTAGGCTCTAACCAAGGGTATAAATGTAGCTGGGATTTGGGAATTCCAAGAATTAGCTCTTTTCCACGTTTGTGACCTCATCTCTCCTCTGCCTGTGCCTCAGTTTCTGATGAAATCCTTTCTTCTATTCTTTCAGTGTAGTTTTAATATATAATTTTCTTTTAATATATCATAAAATAATAAATTTTTGCTGGGTTCCCAGGATGAGCGAAGAGATGAGGGTCTGACTCCATGTTTCAGAAGGCTGATTTATTATTTTATGATAATATATTATATTAAAAGAAAATTATATATTAAAACTACACTAAAAGAATAGAAGCAAGGATTTCATCAGAAGGCTTGCAAGGAAAAAGAATGGAATGATAAGAAAATCTTGTGACTGACCAGAGAGTCCGAGACAGTCAGACTGTGATTGGCCATTAATTAGAAACAACCAACGTGGACCAATCACAGATGCACCTGTTGCATTCCACAGCAGCTGATAATTATTTTTTTACATTTCGTTCCTGAGGCCTCTCAGCTTCTCAGGAGAAAAAGATCCTAGCAAAAGGATTTTTTAATAAAATATATCCGTGCCTCAGTTTCCCCATGGGCAGAATGAGTGCCTGACTCTCCTCCCCGGCCAGGTCCTGTCAGATGTGTGTGTGAAGCTGCTGTAACCATGGTAACCATGTTACCCTTCCTTTTCCATGGACACCAGGGGTTTTTTGGGATGTCTCCTCTCAGGTGACGCGGAATCCTCCCGGCTGCTCCCGGCAGAGGCCGTTCCCTTCACGATCCCCAAACTGAGGGACAACACCACCTACGCCATCTCCGTGTGCGCCCTGGGGAAGGGGCAGCAGGGAAACCCCGCGGTCCTGACGGCCACAACCTGTGAGTGTGGGATTCAGGGATTGGGATAACGGCGTCTCCATGGGGGAATGAAGGAAAATGAGCAGTTTGGGCTGATGGACAAGCGCTTTATGGCTGGAATTCCAGAATGTTTTGGGTTTTTCATGGATTGGGATAACGGCATCTCCATAGGGGAATGAAGGAAAATGAGCAGTTTGGGCTGATGGACGCTTTATTGCTGGAATTCCAGAATGTTTGGGGTTTTATTGCTGGAATTCCAGAATGTTTTGGGTTTTATTGCTGGAATTCCAGAGTGTTTTGGGTTCCATGGATTGGGATAACGGCATCTCCGTAGGGGAATGAAGGAAAATGAGCAGTTTGGGCTGATGGACAAGTGCTTTATTCCTGGAATTCCAGAATGTTTTGGGTTTTATTGCTGGAATTCCAGAATGTTTTGGGTTTCATGGATTGGGATAACGGCATCTCCATAGGGGAATGAAGGAAAATGAGCAGTTTGGGCTGATGGATGCTTTATTCCGGGAATTCCCGAATGTTTTGGGTTTCATGGATTGGGATAACGGCATCTCCGTATGGGAATGAAGGAAAATGAGCAGTTTGGGCTGATGGACGCTTTATTGCTGGAATTCCAGAATGTTTTGGGTTTTATTGCTGGAATTCCAGAGTGTTTTGGGTTTTTCATGGATTGGGATAACGGCATCTCCGTAGGGGAATGAAGGAAAATGAGCAGTTTGGGCTGATGGACGCTTTATTGCTGGAATTCCAGAATGTTTTGGGTTTCATGGATTGGGATAACGGCATCTCCATAGGGGAATGAAGGAAAATGAGCACTTTGGGCTGATGGACGCCTTATTGCTGGAATTCCAGGATGTTTTGGGTTTTATGGCTGGAATTCCAGAGTGTTTTGGGTTCCATGGATTGGGATAACGGCGTCTCCGTAGGGGAGTGAAAGAAAATGAGCAGTTTGGGCTGATGGACACTTTATTGCTGGAATTCCAGAATGTTTTGGGTTTTATTGCTGGAATTCCAGAATGTTTTGGGTTTCATGGATTGGGATAACGGCATCTCCATAGGGGACTGAAGGAAAATGAGCAGTTTGGGCTGATGGATGCCTTATTCCTGGAATTCCGGAATGTTTTGGGTTTCATGGATTGGGATAACGGCGTCTCCATAGGGGACTGAAGGAAAATGAGCAGTTTGGGCTGATGGACAAGCGCTTTATGGCTGGAATTCCAGGATTTTTTGCGTTCCATGGATTGGGATAACGGCGTCTCCATAGGGGAATGAAAGAAAATGAGCAGTTTGGGCTGATGGACGTTTATTGCTGGAATTCCAGAATGTTTTGGGTTCCATGGATTGGGATAACGGCGTCTCCGTAGGGGACTGAAAGAAAATGAGCAGTTTGGGCTGATGGACAAGCGCTTTATTGCTGGAATTCCAGAATGTTTTGGGTTTTATTGCTGGAATTCCAGAATGTTTTGGGTTTCATGGACTGGGATAACGGCGTCTCCATAGGGGAATGAAAGAAAATGAGCAGTTTGGGCTGATGGACAAGCGCTTTATGGCTGGAATTCCAGAATGTTTTGGGTTTCATGGACTGGGATAACGGCGTCTCCATAGGGGAATGAAAGAAAATGAGCAGTTTGGGCTGATGGACGCTTTATTGCTGGAATTCCTGAATGTTTTGGGTTTCATGGATTGGGATAACGGCATCTCCGTAGGGGAATGAAGGAAAATGAGCAGTTTGGGCTGATGGATGCTTTATTCCTGGAATTCCTGAATGTTTGGGGGTTTATTGCTGGAATTCCAGAATGTTTTGGGTTTTATTGCTGGAATTCCAGAATGTTTTGGGTTCCATGGATTGGGATAACGGCATCTCCATAGGGGAATGACGGAAAATGAGCAGTTGGGGCTGATGGACAAGCGCTTTATTGCTGGAATTCCAGAATGTTTTGGGTTCCATGGATTGGGATAACGGCATCTCCGTAGGGGAATGAGAGAAAATGAGCAGTTTGGGCTGATGGACAAGCGATTTATTGCTGGAATTCCAGAATGTTTTGGGTTTTATTGCTGGAATTCCAGAATGTTTTGGGTTCCATGGATTGGGATAACGGCGTCTCCGTAGGGGAATGAAGGAAAATGAGCAGTTTGGGCTGATGGACCAGCGCTTTATGGCTGGAATTCCAGAATGTTTTGGGTTTTATTGCTGGAATTCCAGAATGTTTTGAGTTTTATTGCTGGAATTCCAGAATGTTTTGGGTTTTATTGCTGGAATTCCAGAATGTTTTGGGTTTTTCATGGATTGGGATAACGGCATCTCCATAGGGGACTGAAGGAAAATGAGCAGTTTGGGCTGATGGACGATTTATTGCTGGAATTCCAGAATGTTTTGGGTTTCATGGATTGGGATAACGGCGTCTCCATAGGGGAATGAAGGAAAATGAGCAGTTTGGGCTGATGGACAAGCACTTTATTGCTGGAATTCCGGTATGTTTTGGGTTTTTCATGGATTGGGATAACGGCATCTCCATAGGGGACCAAAAGAAAATGAGCAGTTTGGGCTGATGGACAAGCGCTTTATTGCTGGAATTCCAGAATGTTTTGGGTTTTATTGCTGGAATTCCGGAATGTTTTGGGTTTCATGGACTGGGATAACGGCGTCTCCATAGGGGAATGAAGGAAAATGAGCAGTTTGGGCTGATGGATGCCTTATTCCTGGAATTCCAGAATGTTTTGGGTTCCATGGATTGGGATAACGGCATCTCCGTAGGGGAATGAAACAAAATGAGCAGTTTGGGCTGATGGACGCTTTATGGCTGGAATTCCAGAATGTTTTGGGTTTTTCATGGATTGGGATAACGGCGTCTCCATAGGGGAATGAAGGAAAATGAGCAGTTTGGGCTGATGGACAAGCGCTTTATGGCTGGAATTCCAGAATGTTTTGGGTTCCATGGATTGGGATAACGGCATCTCCGTAGGGGACTGAAAGATAATGAGCAGTTGGGGCTGATGGACAAGCGCTTTATTGCTGGAATTTCTGAATGTTTTGGGTTTTATTGCTGGAATTCCGGAATGTTTTGGGTTTCATGGATTGGGATAACGGCATCTCCATAGGGGACTGAAGGAAAATGAGCAGTTTGGGCTGATGGACAAGCACTTTATTGCTGGAATTCCAGGATTTTTTGGGTTTTATTGCTGGAATTCCAGAATGTTTTGGGTTCCATGGATTGGGATAACGGCATCTCCGTAGGGGACTGAAGGAAAATGAGCAGTTTGGGCTGATGGACAAGCGCTTTATTGCTGGAATTCCAGAATGTTTTGGGTTTTATTGCTGGAATTCCAGAATGTTTTGGGTTTTATTGCTGGAATTCCAGAATGTTTTGGGTTTTATTGCTGGAATTCCAGAGTGTTTTGGGTTCCATGGATTGGGATAACGGCATCTCCGTAGGGGAATGAAAGAAAATGAGCAGTTTGGGCTGATGGACGCTTTATTCCTGGAATTCCAGAATGTTTTGGGTTTTTCATGGATTGGGATAACGGCATCTCCATAAGGGGCTGAAAGAAAATGAGCAGTTTGGGCTGATGGACGCCTTATTCCTGGAATTCCAGAATGTTTTGGGTTTCATGGATTGGGATAACGGCATCTCTGTAGGGGAATGAAGGAAAATGAGCACTTTGGGCTGATGGACGCTTTATTGCTGGAATTCCAGAATGTTTTGGGTTTCATGGATTGGGATAACGGCATCTCCATAGGGGAATGAAAGAAATTGAGCAGTTTGGGCTGATGGATGCTTTATTGCTGGAATTCCAGGATTTTTTGGGTTGGAAGGGGGCCTTGAAGATCATCCACTTCCAACACCTTGTGTAGGTTGCTCCAAGCCCTCTCCAACCCGGACTTGTTTCTTCTCAGATCCCACCAAAAACCAGACATTGATCCTTTCTTCTGATTACCAAGAAATATTGAGATTTCCCTGTCTTCCCCTGCCAATAATTCCCATTTTTGTGGCACATTGTCTTGGAATTCCCTCTTTAGGCAATACCTTGACACTCTCCAGCAGGTGAAGGCCAACATCCGTCAGGAGTTGTGCCAAAAATGGGCAGGTTTGAGACCAAAAAGAGGAGAAAATCAGGGATGTGGAGCCAACACTGGGACAGGCAGGTTTGAGATCCAACAGAGGAGAAAATCAGGGATGTGGAGCCAACACTGGGATTTCAGGGAGCATCTGGGATAAAAAAACCACAGGAAAACTTCATTACCCACCCCAAAACCTCAAGTTTCAGTCAGTTTAGAGTCCAGACTGAAAATCTGTCAAAATTTCCACCAATTCCCACCAAATGAGAACCTGGTCTGATTCAGCTTCTTGGAAAACACCTGAAGTGCTGGAGGATCTCCTCCCTTCCACCAGAATCATGGAATTTGGGAGGCAGAAATGTCCCCAAAGCCGTTTCCAGCCCCGAAGCTTTGTCCCTTTGCTTTTCCAACAGCGGGTTTGCCCAAAGTGTCGGAATTCGCCGCGCACGAGGCCGCGGATTCCAGCATTTTGTTGTCCTGGAATTCTGTTCCTGGAGCATCCCTGTATTGGCTGACGTGGGGATTGTCCTCAGGTAAGGTTTGGTGAGGGAAGGAAACCCTGATCCATCTCCTGGGCTCCTCTGGATCCTGGGGGTTTCCATGGCTTCCTTCAGCTCAGCTTCTCCATTTGGGCTGAAAAAGAGGGAAAATGGGAGCTGGAGGAGGCTCCCAAAATGTCCCATTTGGACCATTGCAAAATCCTCAGGAAAAGAAAAAAAGGAGGGGTGGGAATAGCTCGGGAAAAAAAAGGAATTTTGGCAATATCTGCATCCCACCAAAAAATATGCATTTTTGTCATCCATGAAACCTCATTTTTGTCTGTTTCAAATCTCTGCAGTGAAGGGCTTTTAAAATTTCCTTAATCATTCCTCACCATTCCTTTTCCCGACGGATTTGGCTTTTCAGGATTTGCCCTTTTAAAGCACTGATTCCATGATTTTTTTTTCCCCTGGATTGGACTAAAATCCTCTTTGAATTTGGAGTTGTCCCTTTGGCTTCGACCACAGATTTTTTCTAGGATCAGTTCACGTCCAAAGTCAATAACAAAACCAAATCCAACAGAATTCCCTGTGCTCCCTGCAGTGCTTTTGGAGCTACCAGGAGCATTAATTTTATTTTATTTTTTTTTTAATTCCAAGGATATTTCAGGATTGGCAGCTCCATATTTGCAGGTTGTGTCACTCAGGATGAACGGTCCCATGAGAGCAGCATTTTTTTGGGATAAATATTATGGAAAAGTGATTTGGGAACGGAACCTTTGGAATTTCGGGGTGATTTTAGTGATCCAAAGCATCCTGTGCTGTGCTGTTCAAATATTGATTGGGAAGGATGCAGAAATCCCTGATTTCAGAGTTGTCAGGGAATCAGGAATGATAATCCCATGTCTGTCAGTCCCTCCATCGATCCAGCTGGAATGGGTTCATAAATATTGATTTCCCATCACCAGCAGATGAATCCTGACCCCTCTTCTCCATAGGATAAAATTTATAATTCTAATTTTTTCTAGTTAATTATCCCGACTGCCAACATTGGTGTATAAAAGCAATTTAAAATTTGGCCCTTATTTTTTGCCTTGAATAATTTTCCTTCACACAACTTGATTTTTTTTCCCTAAATGAACATTATTTTATTACACATTTTCCTTGCTCCTTTTGAAGCTCATTTAATGCCCTTTCCCCTGCTGATTCCATCCAGCCCATCCCATAAAAAATTGGATCCCTTTCTATTCCGCTTGGGATCATTCCACCTGTGGATCAGACAAAATAAACCAATTATGGCTGTTTTGACAAGACTTCCCAAAATGAGGGAAGCACAGGAGTTTAAATCAAATTTTAAGAGGGATTTTACTATTTTATTGAAAGGAGGAACACCTCCCTTCCAAAAATTTTTGTGGAGAATTGAGAACAGCAAACTGGATTTGATCCTTGGAGATCTTGTCCAACCTTAATTCTATGTATGAGGTGATGACAGTGGAGCAGATTATTTGCCCCAATTTTATTTCTTGCCGTACAAACTGAGCTTTTTTGGGTGATTTTTTTTTTTTTTTAAAGTAAAATGTTATTTCAGAATAAAAAAGGTTACAAATTCCACTTTGAACAGTGTCACACGCATCATTTGTTATTTCTAAAGTAAAGCACTTAGGAAATGTCAATCATTATTATGACACTTTTTTCCTATCATTATTTTAAATCAAAACTATGAATTGTGTGCAACCAAACTTCTCAGTCAAGTCTGATTTTATTTTTCATCAAACTTTCCATTCATTCCCAGAAAATAATCTTATTTCTATCCATAAGAACCGCTGGCTAGAAATTGCCCTCTCAGCCTTGAGCACCAAATTCCCTAAATTTTTTGCGTAAATTCCAAATTTTCAATGCACAAAATCGGCATCATTTCATCTGGTTTAGGACCTGACCATTGCACTTTGTTAATTATTTGCTTTTATTTCTCCAAATCCCGGGAATCCTCCCCAAATTTGGCACCAAAATGGGAATTACTCGGTGTTTTCCTGGCTCCCAGTGATGTTCCTCCTGTTTTCCACAGCTCCTGCTCTTTCCCAGGAATTGTTACCGGCAGCTTCCCGATCCCATCGAGTGACAGGGCTGAGCTCCAAGGAAATTTATCTGTTTTCCATAAAACCAATGTTTGGAGACTTGGAAGGACCAGAGACAACGCTCCTTGTGCAAACAGGTCTGAAGGATGGAGACCTGGATTTTCCAGTGAAAACTGCTCCTGAGGCTGGTTTTGGGGTTTTAAATTATTTTTTCTTTTTGCTGGAGAGGCTAAAAAAGGTTTAAAATTCACTTTTTCTGTTTGGGTCCTACAGCAGGAGCTCCCAGGGAGGCACCAACTGCTCCAGCGGTTCCTGCACCCTTGGATATGAGGGAATCTCCATCAGGATCTCCCAGCAGTGGGGGGACCTCTCCTCTCCCAGTGCCCACCAGTACAAAACTCCCAGAGCCACCAGTTTGGACCAGCACAGCCCTGCCTGGGCCAAGTGAGTGTGGAGGTGATGGGGATGATGGGGATGATGATGATGTAGAAATAGTCAAAGCTTAGAGACCAAGATCTTCTCTGGTCCAAAGCTCAGAGATTTTCTCTGATCCAAAGCTCAGAAACCAAGATCTCCCCTGATCCAAAGCTTGGAGATGAAGATCTTCTCTGATCCAGAGCTCAGAGACCAAGATCTTCTCTGATCCAGAGCTTGGAGACCAAGATCTCCTTTGATCCAAAGCTTGGAGATCAAGATCTTCACTGATCCAAAGCTCAGAGACCAAGATCTCCCCTGATCCAAAGCTCGGAGACCAAATCTTCTCTGATCCAGAGCTTGGAGACCAAAATCTTCTCTGATCCAGAGCTCAGAGACCAAAATCTTCTCTGATCCAAAGCTCAGAGACCAAAATCTTCTCTGATCCAAAGCTCAGAGACCAAGATCTCCTTTGATCCAAAGCTCAGAGACCAAAATCTTCTCTGATCCAAAGATTAGAGATCTTCTCTGATCCAAAGCTCAGAGACCAAGATCTCCCCTGATCCAAAGCTTGGAGACCAAAATGTTCTCTGATCCAGAGCTCAGAGATCTTCTCTGATCCAGAGCTTGGAGACCAAGATCTCCTTTGATCCAAAGCTCAGAGACCAAAATCTTCTCTGATCCAAAGCTCAGAGACCAAAATCTCCTTTGATCCAAAGCTCAGAGATTTTCTCTGATCCAAAGCTCAGAGACCAAAATCTCCTTTGATCCAAAGCTCAGAGATTTTCTCTGATCCAAAGCTCAGACACCAAGATCTTCTCTGATCCAGAGCTTGGAGACCAAGATCTCCTTTGATCCAAAGCTCAGACACCAAAATCTTCTCTGATCCAAAGCTCAGAGATCTTCTCTGATCCAAAGCTCAGACACCAAGATCTCCCCTGATCCAAAGCTCGGAGACCAAAATCTTCTCTGATCCAAAGCTCAGAGACCAAAATCTTCTCTGATCCAAAGCTTGGAGACCAAGATCTTCACTGATCCAAAGATTAGAGATCTTCTCTGATCCAGAGCTCAGAGACCAAAATCTTCTCTGATCCAAAGCTCAGAGATTTTCTCTGATCCAAAGCTCAGAGACCAAGATCTTCACTGATCCAAAGATTAGAGATCTTCTCTGATCTAAAGCTCAGAGACCAAGATCTCCCCGATCCAAAGCTCAGAGACCAAGATCTCCCCGATCCAAAGCTCAGAGACCAAGATCTCCCCTGATCCAAAGCTCAGAGACCAAGATCTTCACTGATCCAAAGCTTAGAGATCTTCTCTGATCCAAAACTCAGACACCGAGATCTTCACTGATCCAAAGCTCAGAGATTTTCTCTGCTCCAAAGCTCAGAGACCAAAATCTTCTCTGATCCAAAGCTCAGAGACCAAAATCTCCTTTGATTCAAAGCTCAGAGATTTTCTCTGATCCAAAGCTCAGACACCAAGATCTCTGATCCAAGGCTCAGAGACCGAAATCTTCTCTGATCCAGAGCTCGGAGATCAAGATCTCCTTTGATCCAAAGCTCAGAGACCAAAATCTTCACTGATCCAAAGATTAGAGATCTTCTCTGATCTAAAGCTCAGAGACCAAGATCACCCCTGATCCAAAGCTTACACAACAAGATCTTCTCTGATCCAAAGCTTAGAGACCAAAATCTTCTCTGATCCAGAGCTTGGAGACCAAAATCTTCTCTGATCCAAAGCTCAGAGACCAAAATCTTCTCTGATCCAAAGCTCAGAGACCAAGATCTCCTTTGATCCAAAGCTTAGAGACCAAAATCTTCTCTGATCCAAAGATTAGAGATCTCCCCTGATCCAAAGCTCAGAGACCAAGATCTCCCCTGATCCAAAGCTCAGAGACCAAGATCTTCTCTGATCCAAAGCTTAGACACCAAGATCTTCTCTGATCCAAAGCTTAGAGATCTTCTCTGATCCAGAGCTCAGAGACCAAGATCTCCCCTGATCCAAAGCTTAGACACACCAAGATCTTCTCTGATCCAAAGCTTAGAGACCAAAATCTTCTCTGATCCCGGCAGCTAAAACTTAATTTTAAGCTAAAACCTAACTAAGGTCTTAATTCCCAGAATAATGAGAATGGACAATGTCAGGAAAGGCCCAAACCCCATAAATGCGGTGGAGGCCTCAGCGCAACCCTGAGGGGTGAAGGTGCTGCTGCTCTCCCAAAAAATTGGCATCACAAGAGGTTTGGGGTTTGTTTTGGTGCTCTGAACACAGAAAACCCCAGGATTTAGGATTTAGGGTGATTTAGGACCCCTCAGCTCACGGAATTCCTCTCTCCCCTCTGCAGTTTGTGGGAAGCTCAAGGCAGACGTTGGGTTCCTGGTGGATGAATCCTCGAGTATCGGCCAGAGCAACTTCAACAAAGTGAAGGATTTCCTCTTCCGGATCGTCTCCTTTTTCCCCAAAATTGGGCCTGAAGGGACACAGGCAAGATTTCTTTAAGTTTTTTTGCTTAAGTTTTTTTTCCTGGAGCAGAGTCTGCTCACCCAGGAGCTGTGGAGCATGGTTTGGAATCCAGAGTAGGGAATGGCGGGAAATGGTTGTGAATCCAGGGTGGGGAATGGTTGGAAAACAAGGGTGGGGATGGTTGAGAATTCCAGCGGGGATAGTTGGGAATCCAGAAGGTGGAGTTGTTGGAAATCCAGAGGGGGAAATTGTTGGAAATCCAGAGCAGAGATGGTTGGGCAACCAGAGTGGGAATGGTTGGAAATCCAGAGGGAGAAGGGTCGGGAATCCAGAGGGAAAATGGTTGGGAAATCCAGAGTGGAGAGGGTGGGAAATCCAGAGGGAAAATGGTGGGAAATCCAGAGTGGAGAGGATGGGAAATCCAGTGAGGACAGATGGGAATCCAGGGTGGGGATAGTAGGAAATCCAGAGTGGAGATGGTTGGAAATCCAGAGTGGGAATGGTGGGAAATCCAGAGTGGGGACAGATGGGAATCCTGAGTGAGAATGGTTGGGAATCCAGAGTGGGGAACGTTGGGAATCCAGAGTTTGGAATGATTGGAAATCCAGAGGGAAAATGGTGGGGAATCCAGTGGGGATAGTTGGGAATCCAGAAGGTGGAATCGTTGGAAATCCAGAGGGGGAAATTGTTGGAAATCCAGAGGGGGAAATTGTTGGAAATCCAGAGCAGAGATGGTTGGGAATCCAGAGCGGAAAATGGTGGGAAATGCAAACTGGGGAATGGTTGGGAAATCGAGAGTGGGGAATGGTGGGAAATCCAGAGGGAAAATGGTTGGGAATCCTGAGTGGGGAATTGTTGGGAATCCAGAGTGGGGACAGATGGGACTCCTGAGTGAGAATGGTTGGGAATCCAGAGTGGGGAATTGCGGAGAGGTTCGTATGTGGCCCGAAGTTTAGAGTCCGGCTAGCTGAGGGCCAAAGGCCGACGCCCCTCTGCAATTCCTGGCCAGCACCCTTCGGAGCCTGATGGCCTCGGGCTGTGCTGGCTGCGGACTGGCGTACCTCGCTGGTATATGAGAGGAACGGAACTGACCATTTCCCAGGGGTTAAACATCGGTTTATTGACGGTGATGCCGCATCCAAACACCGGGAAACCATCCGGGAAAAAGTTTTTTTCATAGGGGGTGCAAACAGGATTATAAAGCAAGGGGGTGGGTACAGACAGAGCCAATCAGGAAAGGTGAGGGGATGAACTTCACAGAACTGACACTCCATGGAGACCAATAATCAAAAGGTAAAGGAGGTGTCCTGGGACCCTAGCCAACCACCATCTCTAGAGAGGAGAAGGTTCTCGAAACCTGGGAGGAGGAAGGGAGTGATTGACTGGACAGGGAGGAAACAACTTTCACTTATAAGGGAAACCAGGGGAGGAGCAATTACATATCGGCAACTATGAATAGCAGTTGCTATAGCAACTTAGCTGACAGGCTAGCAGTGGCGGGAAGAACTGGGGGAACGAAACCATTTTACACATAATAGGGGAGAACAATACATAAATTGGGGGAATAACACAAGAAACTTAGCAACACACTACCACATCTCCCCGTTTTTTACCAAATAAAAATTAAAATGAAGAGAAAAGTCCAAATTAAGCTTAGAATGCAGGAACTCGCAGCTGGTCATGACGAGTGTCTTTGTCTTCTGAACATTGCAAGGGACAGTGGCACTCGGCGCAGTCAGTTTCCTCCGGACTAGCTTGCAAATTAGGAGGATGAAAATCAAAAGTGAGTTGGGGAAATGTACTAAAAGACAAAAGGTGAACAGTTAAACGCAAAATACTTAAACAGATGGTTCTGCCCCAAATAATAAATCCAGTTCGGGAGAAGAAGAAGAAATGGGGGAAGGAGGTTGGGATTAATAAACCAGAGGTAGTTCAGTGACGAGAGGGGTAGGAGCAGCAGTCTCAGCATTGGGGAGGAAGTAAACATCTGAGGAAACTGATGGTGTTTGGGAGGGTTTTCTCCGTCACCGCGAGCACGCCTGAACTTGTGACTCAGCTTCCTTCTGCATCCTCTGCTTCGGGATGAGGTGCTTGACTCATTTGGATGGTCTTTTTCTTCTGTCTTCTTCTTATCTTGCTTTCGCCTCCATTCCCTGTAGTCTTGGCGCATGGGACACTGAGGCATCCAATGCCCCACCTTGCCACAGAGATGGCAGGGATGGGTTGCTGATGTCCTCCTGCCGGACTCAGAAGTAGAAGGACCGGCCACGGGGGAAGCTTCAGCCTCTATGAAGTCTTGCTCGGGGCATTCAGCAAAATGCACAGATGTTCTCTTAGGCCTTGGGGCCAGGGAGACTTGACGCACTACGACATCTATCATGGCTTCTACTGTGGGCTTAGGACTTCGAGGGAGAGTTTTTATAGCCTTGCGGCAGTCAGCGTTGGCATTGCTATAAGCCATCTGCTCAAGCATTTTTTCCCTGTCATCCTCTCCGAACGCTTGCGCTTCCACATATCTGTATAGACGTTCGATAAATTCCATGTATGGCTCTTGCGCTCCTTGCAAAACCTCAGCATCTTCCCATTGGGAGGTAACTACTTCTAACTTAAAGAAGGCCCGCTCAGCTGCCCGGGCCGTCTCTACTAGCTGGGATGGGAATAAGGCTTTAGCTTGATTTGCCCCTTCAGCCCACTGTCCTTCACCCAAAAGATGTTCTTGGGTAATTAACTGACCATCTGCGTCATGGGACAGTGTAAGGTTCCCCCAAAAACTTGGGAGTACTTCCACTATTTCCCTCCTCCATTCCCTCACCCAGACCCTAAATTCTATGGGTCTGAGCAGGCTAGAGAAGAGGGACTTTAAATCCGTCGGTACCAAATCTCCCTGAGCAAGGGTATTGTGTAGCAAACCCCGGAAGAATTCTGACTCCCGGGAGTAATCTTTCTGAGCTTTGCATAGCTCCTTTATTTGGGCCTGTGCTAAAGGCACCCACTGTGCCCGTGCATTTCCCCTTTCTCTTATATGATATGTTACCGGGGCGGCTTCTAATAGGGGAGCTTGCTCCAGTTTCCGGCTTTCCCCCCCCCCCTCCTCTGAACACAAAGCGTGAGAGCTGGGGGGGGTGGCGTGGGAACCGAAACTGGAGGAGGTTGAGGCGGGGTTTGGCGCTGACGTAAGGCAGGGGAGTGGGCGCGGCAAAGTACCCTTCTCCGCCCCCCGGACGGCGTTCGGAGGCGGAGGGAAAAACGAAAATGGAGCGGGGGGGAAAGGAGTGGGGGGCTGAACCGGGGGAGGGGTTTGAGGAGGAGCTGAAGGTGGGGCGGAGTGCTGAGGAGTGAGCGGGACGGAGGGAGGGTATGAGAGAGGAGTAACTGGGCAAGGGGTGTGGTCAGGGTGAAGGAAGGGGTTGGTGCTTGGGAGGAACGGGTTAGCGGAAGAAAAAGCAGCTCTGGCGGCAGAGACCGCGTGGTCCCCGCCATCTTGGACGGTAAAGGAGATACTTTGTGGAATTTCCTTACTAAACCGAACAAACTTAGGGGTTGAAACTGGGGACTTGAGAACTGGGGTAGAGGGTGAGGATATAGGAGGAGCCTGACTAGGGCTCCTCGGACGGGGAGGCTGAGCAGGTCGAGAGGGAGCAGGGGCAGAATGGTTTCCCTGCTTTTTGTTGGCCTTTAAAATCCCTTTCGAGGGCTCCTGCCTGTGTGAAGAGGGAGAGGGCTGGGGGGTAAGGATACGGGAACCGGGAGAACTAGGGAACAAACTCGAAAAAGAAAGATCCTTTCTTGAACTCCCGGCTGGGCGCAGCGAAGTTAATACTTTGCTTGCCCAGTATGCTACGTTAGACAACCGGGGTTCCCCAGCGTTAACCTGTTGGTCTAATTTGGCCACAACGGCTGCCCAAAAGCGCGGCTCTTTCGCAACCTCTGGGGAAACTTCAGGGAAATGTGAAAATACCCATCTAATCAACACTATCAGCTCTTTCTTGGGGGCAGTAAAACCTCTTCCAAGTAACAAACCCTTAACTACAAAAAAAACTCCTTTTTGGGTTTTGCTCTGACTCACACCCATGATCGTGGGGGGTGTAGCGACCCCACCACGGCAAACCGCGCGGAAAAGCCGCCCTGCGCTGAAAGAGCCCGCCGCAACCAGTCAGCGCCGCGCCGAGAGCCCCGCTGCTGGGCCTGGCGTCACCGTGCCGGGGCACCGCGAGCGCGAAAGGCGGCAGACGGCAGTCTCCCTCGTAGAGCTCCCAGGGAAAATTAAAAGGGCAGGGGAGGAACCGAGTCCGGGGTTCACCTAATCAAAGAGCGTTGCAAACGAAAAGTTCAGGCGGATTAGTCCACTGACACCGGAGGAAGTCTGACGGCTAGTAGATTTAAAGTCCAGTCCGCGGGGTACGGTAAAGCCCCACGTTGGGCGCCATCTGCGGAGAGGTTCGTATGTGGCCCGAAGTTTAGAGTCCGACTAGCTGAGGGCGAAAGGCCGACGCCCCTCTGCAATTCCTGGCCAGCACCCTTCGGAGCCTGATGGCCTCGGGCTGTGCTGGCTGCGGACTGGCGTACCTCGCTGGTATATGAGAGGAACGGAACTGACCATTTCCCAGGGGTTAAACATCGGTTTATTGACGGTGATGCCGCATCCAAACACCGGGAAACCATCCGGGAAAAAGTTTTTTTCATAGGGGGTGCAAACAGGATTATAAAGCAAGGGGGTGGGTACAGACAGAGCCAATCAGGAAAGGTGAGGGGATGAACTTCACAGAACTGACACTCCATGGAGACCAATAATCAAAAGGTAAAGGAGGTGTCCTGGGACCCCAGCCAACCACCATCTCTAGAGAGGAGAAGGTTCTCGAAACCTGGGAGGAGGAAGGGAGTGATTGACTGGACAGGGAGGAAACAACTTTCACTTATAAGGGAAACCAGGGGAGGAGCAATTACATATCGGCAACTATGAATAGCAGTTGCTATAGCAACTTAGCTGACAGGCTAGCAGTGGCGGGAAAAACTGGGGGAACGAACCCATTTTACACATAATAGGGGAGAACAATACATAAATTGGGGGAATAACACAAGAAACTTAGCAACACACTACCACAGGGAATGGTGGGAAATCCAGAGTGGGGACAGATGGGAATCCTGAGTGAGAATGGTTGGGAATCCAGAGTGGGGAACGTTGGGAATCCAGAGTTTGGAATGATGGGAAATCCAGAGGGAAAATGGTGGGGAATCCAGAGTAGGGAATGGCGGGAAATGGTTGTGAATCCAGGGTGGGGAATGGTTGGAAAACAAGGGTGGGGATGGTTGAGAATTCCAGCGGGGATAGTTGGGAATCCAGAAGGTGGAATTGTTGGAAATCCAAAGGGGGAAATTGTTGGAAATCCAGAGCAGAGATGGTTGGGAAACCAGAGTGGGAATGGTTGGGAAATCCAAAGTGGGGAATGGTGGGAAATCCAGAGGGAAAATGGTTGGGAATCCAGAGTGGGGAATTGTTGGGAATCCAGAGTTTGGAATGATGGGAAATCCAGAGGGAAAATGGTGGGGAATCCAGAGTAGGGAATGGCGGGAAATGGTTGTGAATCCAGGGTGGGGAATGGTTGGAAAACAAGGGTGGGGATGGTTGAGAATTCCAGCGGGGATAGTTGGGAATCCAGAAGGTGGAGTTGTTGGGAATCCAGAGGGGGAAATTGTTGGAAATCCAGAGAGGGAATTGTTGGAAATCCAATGCAGAAATGGTTGGGAAACCAGAGTGGGAATGGTTGGAAATCCAGAGGGAGAAGGGTCCGGAATCCAGAGTGGAGATGGTGGGAAATCCAGAGTGGAGAGGGTAGGAAATCCAGAGGGAAAATGGTGGGAAATCCAGAGTGGAGAGGGTGGGAAATCCAGTGAGGACAGATGGGAATCCAGATTGGGGATAGTAGGAAATCCAGAGTGGAGATGTTTGGAAACCCAGAGTGGGAATGGTGGGAAATCCAGAGTGGGGACAGATGGGAATCCTGAGTGAGAATGGTTGGGAATCCAGAGTGGGGAACGTTGGGAATCCAGAGTTTGGAATGATTGGAAATCCAGAGAGAAAATGGTGGGGAATCCAGTGGGGATAGTTGGGAATCCAGAAGGTGGAATCGTTGGAAATCCAGAGGGGGAAATTGTTGGAAATCCAGAGCAGAGATGGTTGGGAAACCAGAGTGGGAATGGTTGGAAATCCAGAGGGAGAAGGGTCAGGAATCCAGAGTGGAGATGGTTGGAAATCCAGAGTGGGAATGGTGGGAAATCCAGAGTGGGGAACGTTGGGAATCCAGAGTTTGGAATGATGGGAAATCAGGAGAGAAAATGGTTTGGAATCCAGAGTAGGGAATGGCGGGAAATGGTTGTGAATCCAGGGTGGGGAATGGTTGGAAAACAAGGGTGGGGATGGTTGAGAATTCCAGCGGGGATAGTTGGGAATCCAGAAGGTGGAATCGTTGGAAATCCAGAGGGGGAAATTGTTGGAAATCCAGAGGGGGAAATTGTTGAAAATCCAGAGAGGGAATTGTTGGAAATCCAGAGCAGAGATGGTTGGGAAACCAGAGTGGGAATGGTTGGAAATCCAGAGGGAGAAGGGTCGGGAATCCAGAGTGGAGATGGTTGGAAATCCAGAGGGAAAATGGTGGGAAATCCAGAGTGGAGAGGGTGGGAAATCCAGTGAGGACAGATGGAAATCCAGAGTGGAGATGGTTGGAAATCCAGAGTGGGAATGGTGGGAAATCCAAAGTGAGGACAGGTGGGAATCCCAGTGGGAATGGTTGGAAATCCAGAGGGAGAAGGGTTGGGAATCCAGAGTGGAGATGGTGGGAAATCCAGTGAGGACAGATGGGAATCCAGGGTGAGGATAGTAGGAAATCCAGAGTGGAGATGGTTGGAAATCCAGAGTGGGAATAGTGGGAAATCCAGAGTGAGGACAGATGGGAATCCCAGTGGGAATGGTTGGAAATCCAGGTGTGGATCCAAGTGGGAATTGCAGGATGTCCCAGCAGCTCCCTCCTCCAACAGACAGAACCAAAGCCCCAGGTCAGATGGGAATCACCTCCAGGACAACTGAAGCCTGAAGGATTTAATGACAGCAAAGCCAATGGGGAGACTCAGTCCCTCATTTATTTGGGGTCATTAATTTCAATTAGCAAGGGAGAGTTACAGAGCTTGGTTTAAGTTCAGCAGGAAATGGGAAATTCTTGGACTCTGCTTGGAGGTTTTAGGTGAATGATGAAGTCGCCCTGGGTCAACAAATAACTCTGGGAACATTAAAAAAAATGGTTTAGGTGAAGATCTGACTCGCTTTTCCCAAAGAATTCAATTCTTCCCATTCCTGGCGCGCCACGCTCTGACTCGAGGCCGCCTGAACCAATTCCTGTGGGTTTGGGGTTTTGAATCCCTGTTTTTGGCAGGTTGCTGTGGGTTTGGGGTTTTTAATCCCTGTTTTTGGCAGGTTGCTGTGGGTTTGGGGTTTTCAATCCCTGTTTTTTGGCAGGTGGCTGTGGCTCAGTACAGCGAGGAGCCCAGGGCAGCTTTTCACTTCAGCCAACACCGTGACCGCAACGGAGCCCTCGGAGCCATCAGGGGGCTGAGCTACACCGGAGGCAACACCAAAACAGGTCTGGAAAGGGACCTGGACACCTGGGATGGTCCTTCCGGCCCAGGACAGAACCTGGAAGCCAAGGAAAACATTCCTCCGAGTGTTTTGGAGCCATTTCCTTGGTGGGAACGTTGTGCTCAAAGTTGTTTTAAATTTAGGAATGGATTAAATTGGATTTTTGGGAGTGGTTTTTCCAACCACTTAGTGCTTTATCCATATCCTGTTTTTCCCCCTGGGTTTTCCTCATTATTTTATGATTTTGCCTGCATAAAGGGAGGTGTTTACACCATAAACATGAGGATGGCTGATGTGAAGCATTCCTGCATCCCTGAAATCCAGATATTTTGGCTCATTTAAAAAAACTCAAAGAGAAGACACTTTCCCTCTGCTCATTCCCACCTGAACACTGGGAATACCTGGTTCCCTGGAGGAACACAACCAGGAATGGTAAATTAAAATGGTTAATTTTTATTTAAACTTTTAGCTCAGTTGGTTGGAAGCTGGTGCCAGTAACTCCAAGATTTGGTCCCCCTATGGACCATTCAGGAATTGGACTCGATGATCCTTGTGGATCCTTTCCAGCTTGGAATATTCTGTGGTTTTGTGATTTTTCAATTAATTTTTTTCGCATTTGAGGCACCCAAATCCCTCATCTTGCCTCAGTGGTATTGGACAAGAGCACAAAAAACCAGGAAAAGTCAAAATTCAGGAATTTTCATGGGATTGCTTAGGGAGAGAAGGCATGGAATTGGTCAGGCTGGGAATTCCTGGCTAACTTTGGCTTTTTAAATTCTTTTTATGGAGTTTGTGTCAATAAGGACATTTTACTCCATGTAGGAATCTTTCCACAGTGTTTTGGAGCTTCTTGACCATTTCGATCGGTGGGAGATTTCTTTGTGGATCTTTCTTGGTCCTTCCAAAGACATTTGGAAATGGGAATTCTGTGGATTTTATTCCAGAAGCGTAAGAAAAGTGAATTCAAATTTCTGAATATTTTGGCTCCCCTTTTCCAAAACTATCTGCTGATTCCACCAGAACCATTCCAGCCAAGCTGATTTCCTGCTGTTATCCTCCAAAAGACGTTGTCCCACTTTCCAGGGCTTTCCACTTTTGAGGAATTCCCTTCACCTTCCACCCATGGAAGGAGATCCAGCGTCCAAACCTGTGGAATTAACCCAGACTCCCACCCTGTCTCTCCCTGTCTGCTCAGGCCATGCCATTTCCTACGTGCTGAAGGAATTATTCCAGCCCTCCAGAGGGATGAGGCCGGGTTTTCCTCACATCCTGGTGCTCGTGACCGATGGACAATCCCAGGACGACGTGGTGTCCCCAGCCAGAGCAGCCCATGCCTTGGGTAGGAGCTCCCAGTTGGGTTTCCCTCTGTTCTCCATGAATTTCCAGGGGGTTGAGGTTGTCCCATTGTGTTTCCCTTGGTACTCCATGAATTTCCAGGGGTTTGATGTTACCCCATTTTGTTTCCATGGTTCTCCATGAATTTCCAGGAGATTGATGTTGTCCCGTTTTGTTTCCATGGTTCGTCATGAATTTCCAGGAGTTTGAGACTGCCCCAAGTGTTTCCCTTGGTTCTCCATGAATTTCCAGAGGGTTGATGTTACCTCATTGTGTTTCCCTGATTCTCCATGAATTTCCAGGAGGTTGAGGTTGTCCCATTGGGTTTCCCTTGGTACTCCATGAATTTCCAGGTGTTTGAGGTTACCCAGTTGGGTTTCCCTTCGTCCTCCATAAATTTCCAGAGGGTTGATGTTACCCCACTTTGTTTCCATGGTTTTCCATGAATTTCCAGAGGGTTGAGGTTAACCTGTTGTGTTTCCCTTGGTTCTCCATGAATTTCCAGGTGTTTGAGGTTACCCAGTTGGGTTTCCCGTGTTTTTGTGAATTTCATGAAAGTTCTCCGTGAATTTCCAGAAAGTTGAGGGTTACCCTGTTGTGTTTCCCTTGGTTCTCCATGAATTTCCAGGGGTTTGATGTTACCCCATTGTGTTTCCATGGTTCTCCATGAATTTCCAGGGGTTTGATGTTACCCCATTTTGTTTCCATGGTTCTCCATGAATTTCCAGAGGGTTGATGTTACCTCATTGTGTTTCCCTGATTCTCCATGAATTTCCAGGGGGTTGAGGTTGTCCCATTGGGTTTCCCTTGGTACTCCATGAATTTCCAGGTGTTTGAGGTTACCCAGTTGGGTTTCCCGTGTTTTCGTGAATTTCGTGAAAGTTCTCCGTGAATTTCCAGACGGTTGAGGGTTACCCTGTTGTATTTCCCTTGGTTCTCCATGAATTTCCAGGGGTTTGAGGTTACCTTGTTGTGTTTCCCTTGGTTCTCCATGAATTTCCAGAGGGTTGATGTTGCCCCATTTTTTTCCATAGTTCTCCATTAATTTCTAGAGGATTGAGGTTGTCCCATTTTTTCTCTTGGCTCTCCATGAATTTCCAGAGGATTGAGGTTGCCCTATTTTGTTTCCCTCAGCTCTCCGTGAATTTCCAGGGGTTTGAGGTTGCCCCAAGTGTTTCCCTGATTCTCCATGAATTTCCAGGGGGTTGAGGTTGCCCCATTGGGTTTCCCTGATTCTCCATGAATTTCCAGGGGGTTGAGGTTGTCCCATTGTGTTTCCCTTGGTACTCCATGAATTTCCAGGGGTTTGAGGTCACCCTGTTGTGTTTGTGTTTGCCTCTGTTCTCCATGAATTTCCAGGAGTTTGAGACTGCCCCAAGTGTTTCCCTTGGCTCTCCATGAATTTCCAGAGGGTTGAGGTTACCCTGTTGTGTTTCCCTTGGTTCTCCATGAATTTCCAGAGGGTTGAGTTTGCCCAGTTGGGTTTCCCTCAGTTCTCCATGAATTTCTAGAGGATTGAGGTTGCCCCATTTTTTCTCTTGGGTCTCCATGAATTTCCAGAGGATTGAGGTTGCCCTATTTTGGTTCCCTCAGTTCTCCATGAATTTCCAGAGAACTGAGGTTGCCCCATTGTGTTTCCCTTGGTTTTCCATGAATTTCCAGGGGCTTGAGGTTGCACAGTTGGGTTTCCCTCAGTTCTCCATGAATTTCCGGAAGATTGAGGTTGCCCCATTGTGTTTCTCTTGGTTCTCCATGAACTTCCAGGAGACTGATGTTGCCGTATTTTGTTTCCATGGTTCTCCATGAATTTCCAGGGGTTTGAGGTCACCCTGTTGTGTTTCCCTTGGTTCTCCATGAATTTCCAGAGGGTTGATGTTACCTCATTGTGTTTCCCTGATTCTCCATGAATTTCCAGGGGGTTGAGGTTGTCCCATTGGGTTTCCCTTGGTACTCCATGAATTTCCAGGTGTTTGAGGTTACCCAGTTGGGTTTCCCATGTTTTCGTGAATTTCGTGAAAGTTCTCCGTGAATTTCCAGAAAGTTGAGGGTTACCCTGTTGTGTTTCCCTTGGTTCTCCATGAATTTCCAGGTGTTTGAGGTTACCCAGTTGGGTTTCCCGTGTTTTTGTGAATTTAGTGAAAGTTCTCCGTGAATTTCCAGAGGCTTGATGTTACCCCACTTTGTTTCCATGGTTTTCCATGAATTTCCAGAGGTTTGAGGTTACCCTGTTGTGTTTCCCTTGGTTCTCCATGAATTTCCAGGGGGTTGATGTTACCTCATTGTGTTTCCCTGATTCTCCATGAATTTCCAGGGGGTTGAGGTTGTCCCATTGGGTTTCCCTTAGTCCTCCATGAATTTCCAGAGGGTTGAGGTTACCCTGTTGTGTTTCCCTTGGTTCTCCATGAATTTCCAGGGGTTTGATGTTACCCCATTTTGTTTCCATAGTTTTCCATGAATTTCCAGAGGGTTGAGTTTGCCCAATTGGGTTTCCCTCAGTTCTCCATGAATTTCCAGAGAACTGAGGTTGCCCCATTGTGTTTCCCTTGGTTTTCCATAAATTTCCAGAGAGTTGAGGTTGCCCCATTGGGTTTCCCTCAGTTCTCCATGAATTTCCAGGGGATTGAGGTTACCCTGTTGTGTTTCTCTTGGTTCTCCATGAACTTCCAGGAGACTGATGTTGCCCTATTTTGTTTCCTTGGTTCCCCATGAAATTTCCAGAGTGTTGATGTTGCCCTATTTTGTTTCCATGGTTCTCCATGATTTTCCAGGGGTTTGAGGTTACCCTGTTGTATTTGCCTCAATTCTCCATGAATTTCCAGAGGGTTGATGTTACCCCATTGTGTTTCCATGATTCTCCATGAATTTCCAGAGGGTTGATGTTACCCCATTGTGTTTCCATGATTCTCCATGAATTTCCAGGGGTTTGAGGCCACCCAGTTGTGTTTCCCTCAGTTCTCCGTGAATTTCCAGGAGTTTGAGACTGCCCCAAGTGTTAACCTTGGTTCTCCATGAATTTCCAGGGGTTTGATGTTACCCCATTTTGTTTCCATGGTTCTCCATGAATTTCCAGAGGGTTGATGTTACCTCATTGTGTTTCCCTGATTCTCCATGAATTTCCAGGGGGTTGAGGTTGTCCCATTGTGTTTCCCTTGGTACTCCATGAATTTTCAGGTGTTTGAGGTTACCCAGTTGGGTTTCCCTTCGTCCTCCATGAATTTCCAGAGGCTTGATATTACCCCACTTTGTTTCCATGGTTTTCCATGGTTTTCCATGAATTTCCAGAGGGTTGAGGTTACCCTGTTGTGTTTCCCTCAGTTCTCCATGAATTTCCAGAGGGTTGAGTTTGCCCAGTTGGGTTTCCCTCAGTTCTCCATGAATTTCCAGAGGGTTGATGTTGCCCCATTTTTTTCCATAGTTCTCCATGAATTTCTAGAGGATTGAGGTTGCCCCATTTTTTCTCTTGGCTCTCCATGAATTTCCAGAGAACTGAGGTTGCCCCATTGTGTTTCCCTTGGTTTTCCATGCATTTTCAGGAGACTGATGTCGCCCTATTCAATTTCCATAGTTCCCCATGAATTACCAGGGGTTTGAGGTTACCCTGTTGTATTTGCCTCAGTTCTCCATGAATTTCCAGGAGACTGCTGTTGCCCCACTTTGTTTCCATAGTTTTCCATGAATTTCCAGAGGGTTGAGTTTGCCCAGTTGGGCTTCCCTCAGTTCTCCATGAATTTCCAGAGGGTTGATGTTGCCCCATTTTTTTCCATAGCTCTCCATGAATTTCCAGAGGATTGAGGTTGCCCCATTGTGTTTCCCTTGGTTCCCCATGAATTTCCAGAGGGTTGATGCTACCCCATTGTGTTTCCATGATTCTCCATGAATTTCCAGGGGTTTGAGGTCACCCTGTTGTGTTTCCCTCAGTTCTCCATGAATTTCCAGAGGGTTGGTGCTACCCCATTGTGTTTCCATGATTCTCCATGAATTTCCAGGGGTTTGAGGCCGCCCAGTTGTGTTTCCCTCGGTTCTCCATGGATTTCCAGAGGGTTGATGTTGCCCTCTTTTGTTTCCCTCAGCTCTCCGTGAATTTCCAGGGGGTTGAGGCTACCCTGTTGTGTTTCCCTCGGTTCTCCATGGATTTCCAGGGGGTTGAGGGAGGTGCACTTTGTGAGGAGTCACTTTGAGGGCACTCTTGGCTCCTTCCCTCCTTCCTCCTTTCTCTTTTCTCTCCCCACCTTGTCTTGGTTTGCTGCAACTCACACCCAGCTCCAGGTGACTTCTCTGTGGGCTCCACCTGATCCTTCCAGAGGTTTTTTACCAGGAAGGGGTTTGGAAACCCTGATCCCAAGGATTGGTAGTGGTGGGATCCATGTCATTCCAGGGCTCCGTGTCCTTGCTGTGGGGGTGTCGGGAGCTGACCCCATGGAGCTCCACAGGATCTTGCTGCAGCAGAACCCCCAGAACGTTTTCTACGTCAGCACCTTCGATGACTTCCCCCAAATCCTCCAAGAGCTCATAGAAGCCATTTGTTCTGATCCTCAGCTTCCAGGGACCCAAATCCCACTGGGAAAGGTGAGTTCCTACTCCAGGGAGTAAATCCAGCTTGGAGTGGGTCAGGCACAAGGAAAATCTTCTTCCCTGAGGGAAGTTTCAGAGCGGATTCAGGACACTGTGTCCCATCCTGACCTCACTGTTCAGCCCTGAAGAAACCTTTGAAATCCAAGGAGTGGAACTGGGGATGCCAGGATAGAGCTGGGAATGTTTTGGTGGATAAAGCCACTGCAGAATACTTGGAAATGTTAAAAATTCACATTATGAATTCATAGGAATAGACTTTAAATATCTGAGAATTCTCCAGGACGGTCACAATTTCGCTTTTCCCTTTCGTTTTTGCCTAAACCAAGGAATGTTTCGGTCTGTGTTTCATGGTCACTCTGGTTTATTTGCCATCCTTTGCTGGGCATTAATTCCCTGATAATTTTTTGTTTTCTCTTTTCCATGGAAGATCCCCAGGGGCTCAGCAGCTCACAAGGGTTATGACCCCTACACTGCAAAGGGAGAGAAAGGGGAGCGGGTGAGTCACGGAATTTTCTCATTGGAAGGGACCCACTTGGATCATGGAGTCCAGCTCTTAAGGGGATGGCCCCACAGCATGATCCACTTGGATAAATATTGATAATTATTAATAATATAAATTAAATTTAATTAATTAATATCATGGAGTCATGGAATGGTTTGGGTTGAAAGGGACTTGAAAGATCATCCAGTTCCAACTTCAACACCTTCCACTATCCCAGATTACTCTGTCCAGCCTGGTTGGGCACTTCCAGGGGTGGGACAGCCACAGCTGCTCTGGGAATTCCATTCCAGGGCCTCTCCACCCTCCCAGCCAGGAATTCCTCCCCAATATCCCATCCATTTCTGCCTCTGGTAGTAAATACAACCAAATTATGACCAAGGAAGAGTTCGAGAAATGACTCACCCTCAGAACTTTCCTGTTGGTGTTTTGCTCTTCCTGTTCCACACTGGCTTTATAAATCCAGGAAAAGGGACCTGCTCTGGGATTTGGGAATGCTCTCAAGTGCCAGGGTGCTGTTGGGGTTTGCAGGTCTGAGGCCATGTCCCCCACACTGCTCTTTTCCATGATTTTAGGGTCTCCTTGGAAAATACAATCAAATTATGACCAAGGAAGGGTTTGAGCAAAGACTCACCCTCAGAACTTTCCTGTTGCTGTTTTGCTCTTCCTGTTCCAAGCTGGCTTTAAAAATCCAGGGAAAGGGACCTGCCCTGGGATTTGGGAATGCTCTCAAGTGTCAGGGTGCTGCCTGAAGCTGTTGGGGTTTGCAGGTCTGAGGCCATCCCCCCCCACACTGCTCTTTTCCATGATTTTAGGGTCTCCTTGGAAAATACAATCAAATTATGACCAAGGAAGGGTTTGAGGAAAGACTCACCCTCAGATCTTTCCTGTTGGTATTTTGCTCCTCCTGCTCCACACTGGCTTTGAAAATCCAGGAAAAGGGACCTACCCTGGGATTTGGGAATGCTCTCAAGTGCCAGGGAGCTGCCTGAAGCTGTTGGGGTTTGCAGGTCTGAGGCCATGCCCCCCACGCTGCTCTTTTCCATGATTTTAGAGTCTCCTTGGAAAATACAGTCAAATTATGACCAAGGAAGAGTCGGAGCAAAGAATCACCCTCAGAACTTTCCTGTTGCTGTTTTGCTCTTCCTGCTCCATGCTGGCTTTAAAAATCCAGGGAAAGGGACCTGCTCTGGGATTTGGGAATGCTCCCAAGTGTCAGGGAGCTGCCTGAAGCTGTTGGGTTTGCAGGTCTGAGGCCATGCCCCCCACGCTGCTCTTTTCCATGATTTAGGGTCTCCCTGGGAAGGACGGCATTCCTGGGCTGCCGGGCAGGCCGGGCCGGCCGGGCCCTCCAGGCCCCCCTGGAATCATGGTATGGATTGGTTCCAACAAACTTTTCCATAACAAACTTTTCCAAAGGGCCATTCCAGGGAAAAGTGACCAGTATCCCCCTGTCCTGTTTTGCAGGGGCTCCCTGGCAGCCAAGGTGACGTTGTGAGTATTTGGGATCCCGGGTTTGTTTGGGTGGGAAGGGGCCTTAAAATTCATCCCATTCCAAAGGCAGGGACACTTCCCACTATCCCAGAGTGCTCCAAGGCCTCTCCAGCCTGGCCTTGGACACTGCCAGGGATCAGCACCCATGGTCTTGGGGCTGGTTTTCTGTTTAACACTGCAGAATTTATTTTTAATTCCAGGGATCTCCGGGCTATCCAGGCCCTGCAGGGCCAAAAGGAGACAGAGTGAGTTCCATTCCTGGTTTTCACTGGGAAAAATTCCTTTCTTTGTGTGTGACATGAAATGAAATGTGTGAAATGAAAATTCGTTTCATTGGTTGTGACCTCTCTTTTCCAAGCATTTTCACCAGGGTCTTTGGCAAATGTGAATTTTTAAGCTGTGTTTACCTAATCCTACACTGCCAGACTTCATCTCTGAGCAGTTTCCCTCAGGAATTTTATGTCTTCATGGAGAAAAGTGCTCAATCCTAATCCCAGGTTCTGGGCACAATTAATTAGTCAGTTAATTGCAGAAGAAGGTGGGGTCGTTGTGCCTTTCTGAGTTTCCATTATTAACGAACCATTATTAACCATTTCCATTATTAACAAACCATTATTAACAAACTAACAAACCCGAGTTTCCATTATTAACAAACCATTATTAACCATTTCCATTATTAACCATTTCCATTATTAACAAACCATTATTAACAAATTAACAAACCCGAGTTTCCATTATTAACAATCCATTTAGGACACTAAAATATTTCAATAATTAATAATAATAATTAATAATAATAATCTGGGGGCAGATCCCGGGAGGAGCTTCCTGCCCCTCTCCCAATCTCCATTCCTCCTCTTTCCTTGCATCCCCCTGAGCTGTCTGTGCAGATGGAGATCAGGAACGGATCCTGCTAAAAGCCAACTTCCATTTTTCCTTTGGGATTCATTTTTTTTCCATGCCAGCAAACAAAACTCAGGTCGTGGCCATGTGGTTTTGGGTACCGGGTGCTTTGGGTTGATGGCATTGCCCCTAAATCACGCAGTCTGCTCCTGGATGTCCCAAGGTGAATTTATCCACAGGGAGAGCCCGGCTATGTCCTGGGAGGCGTGGAGGTGATTCCTGGCCGGAATGGGCAGCCTGGCCCTCCTGTGAGTATCAAACCCTGGGTGTGGGGGAGCCTTCAGCTTCCCAAGGGCTGGCAGAGATCCCAAATCCCTCCCTCTCCCGTTTTTTCTTGTTGCAGGGACAGAAGGGACAGCCGGGGGTTCCTGGGGTTCCAGGCCCACCAGGTTCTCCAGGGCCACCAGGAATCTCCATCAAGGTGAGTCTGCAGCAAAATTCTGGGATGTGCCACTGATGGGTTGAGAATCTGAGCTAGAGCAGAGGCTGGGCAGAGCTCCAGAATAAATCAGGGATTTATTCACAGCATCTCCTCCATGGATGCACCTTGGGCAGCACCAGAGCCCAGCCCACCCAAGATGACCCAAAACGGCCCCAAAATGCACGAGCGCTCCCGGGGTCTCTCCCTGGGATCAGTTCTGCTCCATTTGCCCCTTGCAGTTCATTGTCCCATTCCAGCTTCAGCCCATCCAGTCCCACCCTGCTTGTTTTTCTCTCTGCAGCCCACGGGGTTTGTGCTCCTGGGTTGAAATTTGGGGCATTTGTCCTTGGTGCCCAGCTGGAGCAGGAATTGTTTTGTCTCCTGCTCTGTGCAGAGAGTTCTATGTTGGGAGGGATGAACGTTTGACAAGAAGGTCTCACAGATATGAGTGCTTAGCAGAAATATTTTTAAATGTGGAGTCTGATGAAGGAATAGAGATGGAAGCAAGTTTTGATCTAGAAGAAAAGAATTGTTGATAACCAAGGAGGCAAAGGGTGTGTTGGTCAGAAGGGGTTTTTATGGTTTAGAGCAAAGGATAAACCCACCCCAAACAAGAAGATGTTTTTACCAAGCACAAAGAGAGCACAGGCAAACAAGGCAGCAAATGGTGCAAGTAGAAAAAAGGTCTCAGAATTTTCCACTGCAAGAAAACTGAAAAACAACTTCTAGCTTAAACTGTAATGGACTAACTTTTAGTGACTGGAGAACAGTGACATGAATATGGTAATTACAGTAATTATGACAGGCTGTAGATAACAGTTCAGGTATAGATTGGTTCTGCTGCATGAAGATGCTCAGCAAAGAAAAGTCTGTAATGCATTGTAACCAAAACCAAAGGGGCTCCAGGGCTGCCTGCAGCTGGAGCTGACAGCTGTGGGCACAGCTCTGTCACCCACCACCCTGGGCTGCTGTGACACCTTGGGTACAATAAACTGCATTTTGGATACAATAAACTGCATTTTGGATACAATAAACTGCATTTTGAATACAATAAACTGCATTTTGGATACAATAAACTGCATTTTGGATACAATAAACTGCATTTTGGATACAATAAACTGCATTTTGGACACAATAAACTGCATTTTGGGTACAATAAACTGCATTTTGGGTACAATAAACTGCATTTTGGATACAATAAACTGCATTTTGGAGAGCCCCTGGAGTCCCACATCCCTCATTTAAACTTTTACAGTGGTGCCCAACGTGGGGCACCATTAGTAAGAGCCTGAATGAGGGAGGTGGGTCTGCAGGCTTGTCTGCAGCTGGAGCTGACAGCTGTGGGCACAGCTCTGTCACCCACCACCCTGGGCTGCTGTGACACCTTGGGTACAATAAACTGCATTTTGGACACAATAAACTGCATTTTGGACACAATAAACTGCATTTTGGATACAATAAACTGCATTTTGGATACAATAAACTGCATTTTGGAGAGCCCCTGGAGTCCCACATCCCTCATTTAGGCTCTTACCATCCCATCCCATATTATGAAGCCCAGACCCACACACTAAAGCAGCACAGAATGAGAAAAATATAAAAGCTAACCCGGAGTTATCAGCACAGGAAAAGGAGACCCAACACCCAATATTGAGGGGGAGGTGTCTGGAGACCTCTCCTAAAGCTCTGCCTTCTGCTGGGAGTGGGAATTTTGTTCTCCTGGATTTTCAGACTGCAGGATTATTTTTTTCTGGGATGAAGTTTGGTGAGGAGCCCCTAAATGCCCATCCCATGGGAATTCTCCTTGTCCTTTCTGTTTCAGGGTGAACCAGGGGATTCAGGAATCAGGGTGAGTACCTGAGATCGGCTTTCACTCGGGGATGAAAGTCACTTTTTTCCATCATTATTTCCAAGCTGCCCAGGAAGTCCTGGCTTCCAAACTTCCCAAAATTCCATGGAGATCCATGAAGGGATCATGGAGTGAGAGTTTCCTGTGCTTGATGCAGGGTCCCCGTGGCAGGAGTGGCCTCAAAGGGGACAGAGGAGACACAGGAGAGCCGGTGAGTGATCCCAGGAAATCAGGGAAAAACTGGGGCAGGTCCAGAGGAGGGAAAATGTGAATCAAGAACAAATGGCCCCAAAATGGGAGCAGATCCCAAACAAAGGAATGTGGGAATCCACAAAATGAGAGGGTTTTGGGAAAGCTGCAAAAGGCAGCTCAGAGACAGCAGAACTGTGATTGGAGCTCAGCAGCAGCCATGAGATTGGTCAGCAGGAAAATTATTTAAAAAGTAGAAAAATAAGGACAAATAGAACAATGGTTTGTGTATTAATGCTTGTCTAGAATAACTCCCTAAGCTGCAGAAAAGTTTATCTGGTGAGATGTCCGGTTTTCGGCTGTTTGAAGGGCCTGGAAAGGCCCGGGGTGGCCTTGGGGCAGCCCGCGTATCAAAGGACGAGAAGAGGCTTCAGTTCTTTTCTCGGTCTCGGTGTTTATTAATTGTTTATCTAAAAGATTTTCTTTCAACCCGACAGAGCTCTGCTCAGCAGCCAGCCATGAGCACACTGTGCTGCCCTCCGGGCAGTCACCTATCTTTATACCCATTGTTACGTGTACAATATTTATCATTTTTCCCCAATACCATTTATTTTTATTGTCCGGTGCACTTTCAGTAATGACCAATCCCAAAGTGCCACCATCACCACAGAAGATGGAGGAGAAGAAGAAGAAGGACAGGACACGCCCCAATTCCTCCATCTTACTTCTCTAAACCCCCCTGTACAGAAATCCTAAACCCTGTGTTTCACTCTCTAATTAACCAATCCCTTCACCATTCACCCCGGTGAAACCCTCCTGTCCTCATACAGGTGTCGTCTCCTGTGTAGGATCAAAGTCCAGCCACCAGACACTTCTGGAACATTCCAGGGCTCCCAAGCCCCCCAAGGGTGCTCTCGGTGGCACCTCAGTCCTGGGGTGCTGAGATCCCACAGTGAGATATCAGGGAGTTCTAAGTTAATAACGGAGCTCTGTGCATTGTGTTTAAGGCTCACAAACAGGAATTGGGTTTGAAATAAGCCAGCATTGTTTAACCAAAGGTACCTGTGCTTCCAGTGGTTGGATGGAGCTGCTGTCAATGTGCTTTGGCTTTGTGGGATTGGTGACAGAACTGTTAAAGTGAGCTGTGACATTGAGTTCTGTGTCTGCTGCCTGGGCTGTGAGCTGAGGGCACCTTCCCATTGCCACAGCCATGGAATGAGGCTGGTGCTGGAAAATCAAACAGCTCAGGGCACGTTCCAGCAGCCCTGTCCTGTTTGGGATTTGTGCAGAGAGCCTGGCTGGTGACAGGGATCGGGATGGTTCTTCCCAGAAATCAGCCCACAAGGAGGTTTGGGGTGTGGGGGGGTTGAGTTCAAGGGGAGATACGAGAATTCCATGGAGGATTGCTGGGAATCCAAGACACCAGGATTGGTTTGGGAATTCCCTGTGTTGGCTCCATCTGAAGGATAACACCCCTGTGCTGTTTTTCCATCCTTTCTGGGTCTGTTTTTGGTTGTTTTTGCCATATTGGAGAGCCATATCCCATAAACCAGCCCTTTCCATGGCTCTGGATTCACCATTCCAGACCAACGTGGGCTCCCAGCCTCTGTCTCCCATTGTTTCCCCTTCCTGAGTAAATCCAGGGATTCACAACTTATTTGTGAGGGAAAAGGAAATTTGGGAATGCACAGACAGCTCTGTAATTCCTCACTTTCAAGGAATTCCTCAGAATATTTATCCAGATCAGGATAAATATTTCTCTGTAGAACTAAAATCAACCTTGCTAGTTGAAGGGAAATAAAAAGATTTGATGAATTTCCTTGCTTTCCAGGGAAAACCTGGTTTGCCAGGCCCTGTGGGGCTCCACGGGGCTCCTGGACTGCCTGGACCACAGGGAGAAAAGGTTGGAAATTCCTGAATCCCTCAGCCCGGGGGGAAAATGACAGGAATAGCAGGGTAGACCTGTGGGAATGCATTTTGGGATGTCCCAACACTCCTGGAATTTTCTCTGCTCAGAGCCAAACATTTCCAGAGGGAATTTCTCCCCTCCTGCTTTGCTAAGAAAGAACTCTGGAGCAGAAATCTGGGAAGGATGGGTGCTCTGGGGTCAGCATTCCTGAGGATCCTGTGCTTTCCTTGCAGGGAATGGCAGGGATTGGCATTCCTGGCGCTGCTGGCACGAAGGGGGAAGAAGGAGAGCAGGTGGGTTGGGAGCCCTGCAGTGAGGTTTGCATTAAAATCCTCTCAGAGTGTTCAGTGTCTCCAAAGTCTGCTCCAGTTTTTAGGTTTTCCTTGGAATCCCGTGGTTCCATGTGGAAAGGGTGAGAAAACTGAGGAATTTGGGGTTTAAAATCTGAGTTCCATGTGGAAAGGGTGAGAAAATGGAGGAATTTGGGGTTTAAAATCTGAGTTCCACGTGGAAAGGGTGAGAAAATTGAGGAATTTGGGGTTTAAAATCTGAGTTCCATGTGGAAAGGGTGAGAAAATGGAGGAATTTGGGGTTTAAAATCTGAGTTCCATGTGGAAAGGGTGAGAAAATGGAGGAATTTGGGGTTTAAAATCTGAGTTCCATGTGGAAAGGGTGAGAAAATTGAGGAATTTGGGGTTTAAAATCTGAGTTCCATGTGGAAAGGGTGAGAAAACGGAGGAATTTGGGGTTTAAAATCTGAGTTCCATGTGGAAAGGGTGAGAAAACTGAGGAATTTGGGGTTTAAAATCAGAGTTCCATGTGGAAAGGGTGAGAAAATGGAGGAATTTGGGGTTTAAAATCTGAGTTCCATGTGGAAAGGGTGAGAAAATGGAGGAATTTGGGGTTTAAAATCTGAGTTCCATGTGGAAAGGGTGAGAAAATGGAGGAATTTGGGGTTTAAAATCAGAGTTCCATGTGGAAAGGGTGAGAAAATGGAGGAATTTGGGGTTTAAAATCTGAGTTCCATGTGGAAAGGGTGAGAAAATGGAGGAATTTGGGGTTTAAAATCTGAGTTCCATGTGGAAAGGGTGAGAAAATTGAAGATTTTGGGGTTTAAAATCTGAATTTCCTCTGTTGCTTTCAGGGAATGATGGGACCTCCAGGAGCACCAGGACCAAAGGTGAGTGCTGAAATCCTGAACCTGGAATTCAGCTTCCAAGGAAATTTTCTGCCCCCCAACCAGCACCATAATTAATCATCATCATCATTCCTGTGGGAATCATTGGATCATGGAATGATTCAGGTTGGAGGTGACCTTCCAAAGCCTGGTCCAAACCCTCTGGACTGAGCAGGGACACCTTCAAACCAGCCTGACCTGGAGCCTTCCAGGCTCAAAAGCAAAAAAAATGAAAATTTTCCACTCCCTGCCCTCTGGAATTCCTTGCTGCCAAGGAGAGGCCTGGAATGGCAGCAAGGTGGGATATTTTCAATAATGAACGGCACTTTTGTGGCCAGAGTCCCAGGCTGGAAGAGCTGTCCTGTAATTAATGGAAAATTGAATGGAAGAGCTCCATCCTTCCCTCCCTCCCTCTGGAAGGCAGCAGGAGCCAAAAATGCTGGATCTGTTTTCATTCTGATGGAAATTCCCTTCTGATTTCTTCCAGGGAATTCCAGGACCTCCAGGGCAGAAGGGAGACCAAGTGAGTGGAGCAGTGAGAGAACATTTGACCAGCTCAGGTGCAATTATCCTGATTTTTCATCCTGTTTTGTTCCCTGTGGGATCCAGCAGGGATCTCCTCGAGCTCAGTTCTCCCCTCCCCTTGGCCCTTGTGCTTCTGGGATGACTTTTGGGCACTTTCCAGGAATAAGTGGTGGGAAAGGGATGAGCAAAAATTTTTTCCCTGCTTCCCATTTTTCATTCCATTGGCCGCCATTCCTTCCTCTTGCCTTGCAGGGAAATCCAGGATTTCCAGGTGCTCCAGCCTTGGAGGTAACTTGGAGTGGTTGAGAGCCCTTCTTGTCCTTCAGCTGGGCAGCTTTAACCCCAGAATTCCAGCATTCCCAGAGCTGTGTCCCACAGAACCGTGGGAAGGACACCCAGACCTTTTCCCTGACCCTCCTGCCAAACTTGTCCTCTTCTCCCTTTGCTCCACTTCCCATATTCCCAATATTCCCAATATTCCCAATATTCCCAATATTCCCAATATTCCCAATATTCCCATTGTCCCCTCAATGGAGCTCCACAGCTCTCCAGGATAAAGATGAGGATGAAAATTCCCAAATTCCAGCTTCAAGGAGAAACCTCCATGGTGGCCACCTCTGTGTCCCACAAAATGTCTTATCCCATAATAATTCTTATCCCATAACAATTTTTATCCCATAACATTCCTTGCGTGCTTTGGAAAAGGTGCCATGAAAAGGCAATTTTTAAAATTTTAAATAAATTTTTTAAAAAATTTTTAAATTAAGTAAATTAGATTTTTTAAACAGAGTTTAACATTTCTGTGATTTCTTCTTCTCCTCAGATTTCAGGGCCTCCAGGCATGAAAGGTGTCAAGGTAAGACTGACATTTAATTAATTAATTACTTAATTAGCATTGCTTGAGAAGGCAAGATCTGTTCCTGGAAAAGCAGAGGTTGTTCCAAGTTTTCTGAATTCCATCTCCCCTGTGATTGACAGGAGAGGAGAGCTTGGAAAGGTCTCGTCCTGGGGATATTTCTCTTGCTTTTATTCACATTTTATTATTTATTTATTCCCATTCTTAGTCCAGGGGAAAATTTGGGATTTCAGAAGGGAGAGATCACTCATGTGCAGATCCAGCCCAATCCCAGAAGATTCTTCCAGCTGTTCCCTGGCTGAATTATCCATATTTTCCAGCTTTAGACAATTCCAGTTACTTTCTCAGTGGCTTTGAGGTGGAACATGACCTGGAATATTTTAAATAGAATTTTTAATTTTTTTTTTTTTTTCAGTCTTGCTCTGTCACTGCCATCCTGCCAAGAACCTTCTCTCTGTGAGAAGGATTTAGTGCAGGATTGATTCCCTGTGGTTTTTCCATGGAAATTCCCTACAGTGCTTCAGACCTCCCTCATTCCATAGGCACAATGAATTTTGAATTTTTTGCTGGGATTTGATGTTGGAATCCCCTCCTTTTATTGGTCCTGTTGCCCAGAATGCTTAACCTCAGCTGGCAAAAATCCCTCTTTTTTTTAGGCTGAGCTTAAGTGGGAATTTTGCTGTGGCCTTGTGATGGAATGTGGCCTGGAATATCTGAATTTTTTTATTATTCTTTGTGATATTTCACTGACAGCCTGCAGAAAAATGACACGTGTTCATTTAATTCACTTTAAACCTGTAAAAATGCCTTTATGGTGCTATGTAGTGTGGCAACAACTGTGATGAATTTTGGATGGCAGAAGGCAGGTTGGAAAAAATGGAAAAAATTCCTTTAAAATCCAGGATGCATGGATGGGTTTGGAAAAGGATTTTTTCCAGGGTGCAGAGAAATTAATGGGGTTCATTTAATTCACTTTAAACCAGAAAAATGCATTTATGGTGCTATGTAGCGTGGCAACAACTGTGATGAATTTTGGATGGCAGAAGGCAGGTTGGAAAAAATGGAAAAAATTCCACAAAAATCCTGGATGGATGGATGGATTTGGCAAAGGAATTTTTTCCAGGGTGCAGAGAAATTAGTGGGGTTCATTTTATTCACTTTAAACCTGTAAAAATGCATTTATGGTGCTATGTAGTGTGGCAACAACTGTGATGAATTTTGGATGGCAGAAGGCAGGTTGGAAAAAATGGAAAAAATTCCTTAAAAATCCAGAATGTATGGATGGATGGGTGGATTTGGCAAAGGATTTTTTCCAGGGTGCAGAGAAATTAATGGTGTTCATTTTATTCACTTTAAGCCTGTAAAAATGCATTTATGGTGCTATGTAGTGTGGCAACAACTGTGATGAATTTTGGATGGCAGAAGGCAGGTTGGAAAAAATGGAAAAAATTCCTTAAAAATCCAGGATGTATGGATGGGTTTGGAAAAGGATTTTTTCCAGGGCGCAGAGAAATTAATGGTGTTCATTTTATTAGTTTTAAACCAGTAAAAATGCATTTATGGTGCTATGTAGCGTGGCAACAACTGTGATGAATTTTGGATGGCAGAAGGCAGGTTGGAAAAAATGGAAAAAATTCCCCAAAAATCCTGGATGGATGGATGGATGGATGGATTTGGCAAAGGAATTTTTTCCAGGGTGCAGAGAAATGACAGGTGTTCATTTAATTCACTTTAAACCTGTAAAAATGCATTTATGGTGCTATGTAGCATGGCAACAACTGTGAAGAACTTTGGATGGCAGAAGGCAGGTTGGAAAAAATGGAAAAAATGGAAAAAATTCCTTAAAAATTCAGGATGGATGGATGGGTTTGGAAAAGGATTTTTTCCAGCGCGCAGAGAAATGAGTGGTGTTCATTTAATTCACTTTAAACCTGTAAAAATGCATTTATGGTGTTATGTAGTGTGGCAACAATTGTGATGAATTTTGGATGGCAGAAGGCAGGTTGGAAAAAATGGAAAAAAATCCACAAAAATCCAGCCTGGGTGGATGGATGGGTGGGTTTGGTAAAGGAATTTTTTCCAGGGTGCAGAGAAATTAGTGGGGTTCATTTAATTCACTTTAAACCAGTAAAAATGCATTTATGGTGCTATGTAGTGTGGCAACAGCTGTGAAGAATTTTGGATGGCAGAAGGCAGGTTGGAAAAAATGGAAAAAATTCCTTAAAAATCCAGGATGTATGGATGGGTTTGGAAAAGGATTTTTTCCAGGGCGCAGAGAAATTAATGGTGTTCATTTTATTCACTTTAAACCTGTAAAAATGCATTTATGGTGCTATGTAGTGTGGCAACAGCTGTGATGAATTTTAGATGGCAGAAGGCAGGTTGGAAAAAATGGAAAAAATTCCTTAAAAATTCAGGATGGATGGATGGATGGGTGGATTTAGCAAAGGAATTTTTTCCAGGTGCAGAGAAATTACAGGTGTTCATTTAATTCACTTTAAACCAGAAAAATGCATTTATGGCGCTATGTAGTGTGGCAACAACTGTGATGAATTTTGGATGGCAGAAGGCAGGTTGGAAAAAATGGAAAAAATTCCTTAAAAATTCAGGATGGATGGATGGATGGATGGATGGGTGGGTGGATTTGGCAAAGGAATTTTTTCCAGGGTGCATTAAAATTGCAAAATGCATCCCTAAGGAGTCAAGGGAGCAGGACCTGGCTTCCTGCAGGATATTCCTGGTTTCAGGTGTGCCTTTTGTTCCCAGGGAGATCCCGGACCAGCCGGACCACGAGGAGACAAAGGAACCCCAGGAGAAAAAGGGGAGAAGGTGACGACCTCGCACTTCCTTCAAGGATAAAAGGATTTATTTTGTTTGTGGCCACCAAGAAAACTCTGAGATAGATGGAATTCCATCCATCCAGGAATCCAGGGGAAGATTTCCATGTGTGGAAATCCAAAGCTTCTGGAAAGGAAATCAGGGAGGGGATAAATGCTCAGCTCCTTGGTTATCCATGGGGATGGAAATATCTTGGATCTGCTCTGGGGAGGTTTCTCCTGAGCTTGGAAAAGCTGCCTTGGCAAGACCCTGAATCCATTTGTTTTTTCAGGGAAGTCCAGGGTTTGGAATTCCTGGCCAGCCTGGGCTGAAGGGGGACATCGGTGACCGGGTGAGTGGCATAGAAAGCGAAGGGACACAACCCATCCTTTGATCAGCATCAAACTCTGATTTATTGATCAACCATGCACATTTTATAACAGTGTTAATTAAGCTCATCCACATTGCAAAATCCGAGCTCATCATAGGTCACAGATTAAACACCAACCCCTCCTTTTGTTTTCAATACCTGTGGTTTGTTGTGGAAACCAAGATTTGTTTTCTCACCCTGGTATGAAAGGTTCTCAAAACTTACTTTTGCTTTCCCATACCTTATCCAAGGACAAGATATTTACTTGTTATTAAAAACAACCTGAGAACTTCTGCTGTTTACATAAACGTGCCTGAGAACTTCTGTTGTTTACAGAAACAGCCTTTGAGGATTTGCTCCTCACAGCTGCCTTTTACTTTTCCATCAGCTGTATATTTTCATGGCCTTTTTTTTCCTTCAAGCCACGTCTGAGCAAAATTCTCCAACACAGTGGGGTGGCTGTGGAATGGGAAGAAGGGCCCAGGGGACAAACCAGGAGGTTCAGGGACAAAATCTCTCCGTCACCTCCATGGATTTTTTGGCCCTGAGGAGACGAACACCGAGGAGGGGACAAGGAACCAGGGTGGTGACCGTGGGGAGGCCTGGGGTGACAGGGTCAGGTGCAAAGGTGGCATCCCCCAAAATGTGGAGAATTCCTCATGGCTGGAGGAAAACACGGATGGTCAGCGCTCAACTGGTGGCTCTGTGGATGGAATCCAAGGAAATCCCATTTCCAATTATTTCCCCTCCTGAAAAGTCACCTTGATCTTCATCTTCCTGACTTTTGTGTCTAGGAAGGTCTTGGTGGCTCCCATGATGACTCCAGCGATGTCCAGGAACAGTTGGGTTAATTCTTGCTGTTCCCTTCTCCAATCCAGTTCATTTTAATCCAGAAAAAATTGGCAAATCCCAATATTATGGTTGAGTATCTTTGGAAGAGGGGTGGGAAGCTCAAAATATTGATGGTTTCAAAGTGGGGGAGACGGGAGACGCCTCTGGACAGGCTGCACTTGGCACAGCCTCTCATGGGACATTCCCTGTTTTCCCCTTCTCTGATTTTACCTGGAATTCTCTCACCTGTGTCATTCCTTCTGCAGGGAAATGTGGGATTGTCTGGGAAGCCAGGTCAGAAGGTGAGTCCATGGAAAGATTTGTTCCCTGGGAGGGTGGGGAGGCCCTGGCACAGAATTCCCAGAGCAGCTGGGGCTGCCCCTGGATCCCTGGAATGTCCAAGGCCAGGGTGGACATTGGGACAGGACCACCCTGGAGTAATGGAAGATGTCCCTGCCCATGGATGGGGATGGAACCAAGTGTTCTCAGAGGTTTCCTTCCAACATCTCTGATCAGGCCTTAAAAAACTCCTGCTAATCCTCACATGCAGGATTTTTCCCAGGAAAATTTGAAAACCAGTCAGGAAATTTCAGGAAAAGATCCCACCTGTGGAATTTGTTCAGTGAGTGTCTCACTGTGGGCATTGCTCAAGCAGGGACCTCCCCAGACCTGGCTGGAAGAAGGTTTGGGTTTGGGAATTGTTCCATAGATCTGTGAATGGAATGTTTGGACCAGATCAGCTTCCAGGGCATGGAAAAATAGGATGTCACAAAATGTTCCATAGATCTGTGAATGGAATGTTTAGACCAGATCAGCTTCCAGGGCATGGAAAAAATAGGATGTCACAAAATGGGATGCAGCCAGGCCAGGAGGTGTTAATGAGATGTGTTAATGAAGTTGCAAAGTGGAGGCAAGGAAAGGTGTTTGGGTTGGGAGGAGGCCTGGAGAGGTGGCGTCACAAATTTCCCAGATTTCATGGAATATTCTGAGTTGGGAGAAACCCACGAGGATCATCCAATCCAGCTTTTAAGGAAATGAGATCAATCCACGACCTTGTGGGACAAACAGCAAACAGAGCAGATGAGGACCCGTGAGAGCTCTCCCTCCATGAGAGCTCAGCTGGTTTAAATGGGAATAAAAATTAAAATGTGGCATGGGAACTGATCCATCTCGAGTCTCTGCTAATCTGAGCTGCTCCTGGAGTGGAGAACCTCAACAGATTCTGTCCTCAGTGAATTCCAGGGATCACTGTGGAGTCTGGATAGATGAGGTTAGAGCTGGATGCTTTCCAGCCTGATAATCCTACAAAAATAGTAATACTATAATTAAATAAACCTAAATGCTATAAACATATATTACTATATAAATCAAAATAAAAGAAATAGTAATATTAAAAATCCTACAAAAATAATAATGCTGTATTTAAGTAAACCTAAATGCTGTAAACATAAATTATTAAATAAATCAAAATAAAATAAATATTAATAGTAAAAATCCTGCCAAAATAATAATGCTAGTATTAAATAAACTGAAATACTATAAATATATATTAATAAATTAATCAAAATCAAATAAATAATAATAGTAAAAATCCTACAAAAATAATAATACTATAATTAAATAAACCTAAATGCTATAAACATATATTACTATATAAATCAAAATAAAAGAAATAGTAATACTAAAAATCCTACAAAAATAATAATACTGTATTTAAGTAAACCTAAATGCTGTAAACATAAATTATTAAATAAATCAAAATAAAATAAATATTAATAGTAAAAATCCTGCCAAAATAATAATGCTAGTATTAAATAAACTGAAATACTATAAATATATATTAATAAATTAATCAAAATCAAATAAATAATAATAGTAAAAATCCTACAAAAATAATAATACTATGAATAAACTGAAATGCTATAGACATATATTATTAAATAAATCAAAATAAATATTAATAATACAAATCCTACAATCCCAGCCCTTCCTAGCACAGGGTAAATGCTGTGAGCCCAAATTCCATCCAGGATTGTGGGAGCAGCTCCATGACCACGGATGTGCTGCTGGGATCTGCCCCTCGGTGTCTGAGGGCTGTGGAATGCAGGACAGGAATGTGACAAGTCTTGTTTCCTTCAGGGGGAGAGAGGCGAACCAGGATTCCCTGGAAAACCAGGAGAGGCCGGGCTGAGAGGAAAAGATGTGAGTAAAGGCAGGATCCAGGGGGATGGAGCTGCTGATCCCTTGGGACCAACCAACAAAAAAATCCCAGCTCTGAAATGACAAACAAGTGACAACTTTTATTTCTTGTTATTCAACATCAGTGCCCAGAGCAGCTGGGGCTGTCCCTTGATCCCTGGAAATGTCCCAGGAAAGGCTGGACAGGGCTTGGAGCAGCCTGGGACAGTGGGAGCTGTCCCTGCCATGGCAGAGGTGGCACTGGAGGGGCTTTGAGGTCCTTTCCAACCCAAACCATGCTGGGATTCTTTGATCAGTATTTCTGTCACTGAGCCACATCTCCTTGATGTGGATTTAGCCCCACGTGCAGCCACACCAGCCCTGAGGGGTCACTTCTGGTTCTGAGCCTCAGGTGATCTCAACTTGGAAAGGATCCATCAAAATCATGGAGCCCAGCTCCCTGGTCCCCATGGAATTGCCCAAATAATTCCCTTTTATGGCCAAACAAGGTGGGCCCACACAAAAACGTCAGAACAGGCTTCTAGAAATTTCTCCTGAGCCCAGTGAAGAGCTTCCCTCAGCTCTGAGGGCTGGGTTGGTCCCTGGAAATGGAATGGGAACCCTACTGAGAGTTCCCTCTTGGGAGCAAATGAGGTGGGCCCTCACAAAAACAAGGTGGGCCCTCACAAAAACAAGATGGGCCCTCACAAAAGAACATGGGCTCTCTCAAAATCAAGATGGGCCCCTCACAAAATCAAGATGGGTCCTTAAAAAAACAATATGGGCCCGTACAAAAGAAGATGGCTGCTCACAAAAAACAAGGTGTGCCCTCATAAAAACAAGGTGGGCCCTCACAAAAACATGACAGGCCCTCACAAAAGAACATGGGCTCTCTCAAAATCAAGATGGGCTCCTCACAAAATCAAGATAGGCCCTTAAAAAAACGAGGTGACCCCTCACAAAAGAAGATGGCTGCTCACAGAAAACAAGGTGCGCCCTCATAAAAACAAGGTGGGCCCTCACAAAAACATGACAGGCCCTCACAAAAGAACATGGGCTCTCTCAAAATCAAGATGGGCCCCTCACAAAATCAAGATGGGCCCTTAAAAAAACAATATGGGCCCGTACAAAAGAAGATGGCTGCTCACAAAAAACAAGGTGGCTCCTCATATAAACAAGGTGGGCCCTCACAAAAACATGACAGGCCCTCACAAAAGAACATGGGCTCTGTCAAAATCAAGATGGGCCCCTCACAAAATCAAGATGGGTCCTTAAAAAAACAATATGGGCCCGTACAAAAGAAGATGGCTGCTCACAAAAAACAAGGTGTGCCCTCATAAAAACAAGGTGGGCCCTCACAAAAACCTGACAGGCCCTCACAAAAGAACATGGGCTCTCTCAAAAGCAAGATGGGCCCCTCACAAAGTCAAGATAGGCCCTTACAAAAACGAGGTGACCCCTCACAAAAGAAGATGGCTGCTCACAAAATCAAGGTGCGCCCTCATAAAAACAAGGTGGGCCCTCACAAAAACAAGGTGGGCCCTCACAAAAGAACATGGGCTCTCTCAAAATCAAGATGGGCCCCTCACAAAATCAAGATGGGCCCTTAAAAAAACAATATGGGCCCTTACAAAAGAAGATGGTTGCTCACAAAAACAAGGTGGCTCCTCATAAAAATAAGGTGGGCCCTCACAAAAACCTGACAGGCCCTTACAAAAACCTGACAGGCCCTCACAAAAGAACATGCGCTCTCTCAAAATCAAGATGGGCCCCTCACAAAATCAAGATGGGCCCTTAAAAAAACAGTATGGGCCCTTACAAAAGAAGATGGTTGCTCACAAAAACAAGGTGGCTCCTCATAAAAACAAGGTGGCTCCTCACAAAAACATGACAGGCCCTCACAAAAGAACATGGGCTCTCTCAAAATCAAGATGGGCCCCTCACAAAATGAAGATAGGCCCTTAAAAAAACGAGGTGACCCCTCACAAAAGAAGATGGCTGCTCACAAAAAACAAGATGCGCCCTCATAAAAACAAGGTGGGCCCTCACATAAACAAGATGACCCCTCAGAAAAACAAGGTCAGCTCTCTCAAAAACAAGGTGGCCCCTCACAAAAACATCCTGGCTGGCTTCTGGAAAAGTGGATTTTTATACATTGAGCTTGATGTCACATGATCTGGAATATCCCTGTGGTCAGTTTGGGTCACCTGTCCTGCCTCTGTCTCCTCCCAACCTTGCATGAATTCCCAGTTTTGCTCCTGGAAGACCTTTCCTGACCACATTTGGTGAAGAGCTTTCTGCAGCTCCGAGGGTTGGGTTGATCCCTGGATGTCAAGTGGAAATCTTGGGAAAAAAAGAAGCAGCTGCGTTCCAACAGCCCTGACTTTGGGGTCGTGATTCCAGAACAAGAACTCAGAATTTGAGTAGGAAATGATGGTAAAAAACTTCGGAAAACCCAGTTTTTGCATTTTAGGGAGGAAAGGCTCCCCTGGCACCACAGTAATCCCACCCTTCCTAAGGTGCCAGGAAAACAGCAGCTGGAAAATGAAACCCTTGGATTTGTCCTGAAGTTGATCTCGGCTCATTTTATTTCCTCTTTATTTGTCCTTAGATGAGGCTGTGGAGAATCCTCTTTACTTTTCTTTTATCTTGAATTTCACATTCCAAAAGGCTGGAACAGAAAAGTCAAGAAAGAACTAAACTGGGGTTTTTTCCTTTTTTTTTTTTGGTGTTTTTTGTGGGGTTGTTTTTTGGTTTTTTGGGGGTTTTTTGTTTTTTTTGTTTTTTTTTTTTTTTTCTGGGAGATGCTGTAAACACAGTGCCATGAATGGAATCCCACAATATCCCAAGTTGGAAGGGACCCACCAGGATCATCCAGTCCCACATCTGGCCCTGCACAGGACACTCCAACAATCCCACCCCGTCCCTGAGATCATTATCCAAACATTCCTGGAGCTCAGACCAGTGGGATTTGGTGGCAATCACCTCATCCTACCCCTAAATTTAAATATTCCGGTCACCCCACACCTTGTGGCCCTTTTTCCTCATTTATGGCAATGCTGTAAAACACCATCCCTAATTTAAGACATCCCAGATATCCCAAAACCTGCATCTATCCCAGTTTTCCAAGCATTAAAGAGGGCTAAAGAGATTTAACCTCCATTGGAGCCCCTGGAATGTTTGATGGACTCAGTTCTCTCCCTTTAAACCATTTCCTCCAGGTTTAAGTACAATAAAATCCCTGTCACTTGATGGAAAACATTTGGAAAGCTGCTGTTCTCTTTTAGGGAGAAGCTGGAGTCCCTGGAGAGCCAGGAGTGAGAGGAATCAGGGTAATAATTCAATTTTTCTAACAGAATTTATTGTATTATTATATTATATTATATTATATTATATTATATTATATTATATTATATTGTATGATATTATATGATATGATAATAATTAATAATAATATAAAAATATAATATTATTTTTATATATAAATAATATATTGTAATAATATAATTATAATAATATAATATTATATTTATATTATAATTATATTTATATTATAATAATTATAATATTACAATAATATATTTATATTTACATTATAATAATTTATATAATATTATAATATATAATATCATAACAATATATGTATATATAATTATTATAATATAATAATTATATTGTAGTATGATATTATATATTACAATATAATAATATAATTATTGTATTATATTATATAATAATAATAATAATAATAAAACTGGAGAGTGGTGGGGCTGCTCTGTTTCCCTTCCCCATCCCAATGGGAGACCTCACTTGGAAATATCCCCTTCCAATTATTCCTTTCCTGTGGGAAAAAAAAATTCTATTTTCCTTGCTATTTTATATAAAAATTCTTATATAAATAAATAAATAAATAAATAAATAATATATAAATAAAAATATTTATCTAAAAATTCTATTTTCCTTTTCTGAGCTGCTGCTCGGGCTCTGTTTGGGATTTTTTTTCTCTCAATCTTTTCTTGCAGGGTCCCCCTGGACTCCCAGGACGAGCTGGAGAGCAAGGAATGAAAGGAGAACCTGGAAAGGATGTAAGGAATCCCTGAAGGAGCAGCTGGGAGAGGGTGGATTTTGGGGGAGCTTTTATTTATTCCCAGCATCATAAATAAATAATATTTATTTATTCGGATTGGGGCTGGATGGATCCAACTTGGATTGATCCAGCAGAGATGGATTCCCTCCATCCTTTTTTCATCCCTGTGGAAAAAAAAAAAAATCAGGGAAAATATTACCAAGTTTCTCATGACTTTACCTAAATCCTATTTGGGAGATTCCCAAAAATATTGCAGCTTCTCCCTTTCTCCCACTATTTTCCCTGTGGCCATTTCAACAAGAATTGAGAGTTTCAATTTTTAATTTAATAGTTTAATTTCATTTATTATTCAATTTACTTTATTCAATTTATTCTATCAAAATACTTAACTTATTATATTTATTTAATTTATTTTAAATTTTTATTTATTATTTTATTTATTTTAAATTTTTATTTATTATTTTATTTATTTTAAATTTTATTGATTCCTGCCATTTATTTTGTGGGAATAGGGAAGGACACAAGGCAGAGCAGCCACAGCAGTAATTCCCAAGAAATTTTTGCTGTGATGGGAGGAAAATCTCATTCCCAAAGGTCCAAAGGGTGTTTTTGGATTGATCCTTTGCAGCCATTCCTTTCCAAAATCCTGATTTTCCTGCAGGAATCGTGCCCTGAGTCACAGGAAAAGTGGGATTGGGAGAAAAGCTGCAGGAAATTTCCCCATGGATATCCCAAACCGATCCAACCCCAGGCTTTCCCAAATAAATGGTGTTGCTTTTTAGCCAGGATGTGGTGGCAGGGAAATTAAAGCAAAATTTGGGTTGCACGAGAGGAAACTCCATTAATTCCAGGTGGGATAGCAAAGGAAAAACCAGGAAAAGCAGGAAAACTGCAGGAGCATGAGCCCTTCTGGAGGACAAGCTTTGAGTGAGGAGCAGAATTGCTCCAAATTTAACCCAAAAATGGGAATTAGGGGAACACAAGAAGGGGTTGGTTGGTCCCTCTGGAAAAGGTGGAGTTAGTTTGGGGTCAGCACCCAGAAAATGGGAATTATAAAGGGAGATTAACACATTCCTGCTGGTTTTCAAGGAATTGCTCCAAATTTAACCCAAAAAATGGGAATTAGGGAGGCACAAGAAGGAGTTGGTTGGTCCCCCTGGAGAAGGTGGCGTTAGTTTGGGATCAGCACCCAGAAAATGGGAATTTTAGAGGGGAATTAAAACATTCCTGCTGGTTTTCAAGGAATTGCTCCAAATTTAACCCAAATAATGGGAATTAGGGAGACACAAGAAGGAGTTGGTTGGTCCCCCTGGAGAAGGTGGGATTAGTTTGGGATCAGCACCCAGAAAATGGGAATTTTAGAGGGGAACTAATGGATTCCTGCTGGTTTTCAGGGAATTGCCCAAATTTAACCCAAAACCGGGAATTAGGGAGACACAAGAAGGAGTTGGTTGGTCCCTCTGGAGAAGGTGGGATTAGTTTGGGGTCAGCACCCAGGAAATGGCAATTATAAGGGGGGACTAACACATTCCTGCTGGTTTTCTGGGAATTACTCCAAATTTAACCCAAAAAATGGGAATTAGGGAGACACAAGAAGGGATTGGTTGGTCCCTCTAGAGAAGGTGGCGTTAGTTTGGGATCAGCACCCAGAAAATGGGAATTTTTGAGAACTAACACATTCTTGCTGGTTTTCAAGGAATTGCTCCAAATTTATCCTAAAAACAGGAATTAAGGAGAGACAATAAGAGGTTGGTTGGTCCCCCTGGAGAAGGTGGGATTAGTTTGGGACCAGCACCCAGGAAATGGGAATTTTAGAGGGGCACGAATGGATTCCTGCTGGTTTTCAGGGAATTGCCCAAATTTAACCTAAAAATGGGAATTAGCGAGACACAAGAAGGAGTTGGTTGGTCCCCCTGGAGAAGGTGGCGTTAGTTTGGGATCAGCACCCAGGAAATGGGAATTATAAAGGAGTACGAATGGATTCCTGCTGGTTTTCAGGGTATTACCCAAATTTAACCTAAAAATAGGAAGTAGCGAGACACAAGAAGGGATTGGTTGGTCCCTCTGGAGAAGGTGGCGTTAGTTTGGGATCTGCACCCAGAAAATGGGAATTTTAGAGAGGAACCAACACATTCCTGCTGGTTTTCAGGGAATTGCTCCAAATTTAACCCAAAAAATGGGAATTAGGGAGACACAAGAAGGAGTTGGTTGGTCCCCCTGGAGAAGGTGGTGTTAGTTTGGGACCAGCACCCAGGAAATGGGAATTTTAGAGGGGCACTAATGGATTCCTGCTGGTTTTCAGGGAATCACCCAAATTTAACCTAAAAATAGGAATTAGCGAGACACAAGAAGGGATTGGTTGGTCCCTCTGGAAAAGTTGGTTAGTTAGTTTGGTTAGTTAGTTAGTTTGGGATCAGCACCCAGGAAATGGGAATTTTAGAGAGGAACCAACACATTCCTGCTGGTTTTCAGGGAATTGCTCCAAATTTAACCCAAAAAATGGGAATTAGGGAGACACAAGAAGGAGTTGGTTGGTCCCTCTGAAGAAGGTGGGATTAGTTTGGGGTCAACAGCCAGGAAATGGGAATTATAAGGGGGGGACTAACACATTCCTGCTGGTTTTCTGGGAATTACCCAAATTTAACCCAAAAAATGGGAATTAGGGAAACACTAGAAAGGCTTGGTTGGTCCCTCTGGAAAAGTTGGTGTTAGTCTGGGATCAGCACCCAGGAAATGGGAATTATAAAGGGAGACTAACACATTCCTGCTGGGTTTCAGGGAATTACTCCAAATTTAACCCAAAAAATGGGAATTAGGGAGACACAAGAAGGGCTTGGTTGGTCCCTCTGGAAAAGTTGGTGTTAGTTTGGGATCAGTACCCAGAAAATGGGAATTATAAAGGAGAATGAATGGATTCCTGCTGGTTTTCAAGGAATTGCTCCAAATTTATCCTAAAAACAGGAATTAAGGAGAGACAATAAGAGGTTGGTTGGTCCCTCTGGAGGAGGTGGTGTTAGTTTGGGACCAACAGCCAGGAAATGGTAATTATAAGGGGGGACTAACACATTCCTGTGGGTTTTTAGGGAATTGCTCCAAATTTATCCTAAAAATGGGAATTAGCGAGACACAAGAAGGAGTTGGTTGGTCCCCCTGGAGAAGGTGGGATTAGTTTGGGATCAGCACCCTGGAAATGGGAATTTTAGAGGCGAACTAACACATTCCTGCTGGTTTTCAAGGAATTGCTCCAAATTTAACCCGAAAATGGGAATTAGGGAGACACAAGAAGGGTTGGTTGGTCCCTCTGGAGAAGGTGGGATTAGTTTGGGATCAGCACCCAGGAAATGAGAATTTTTGAGGAGAACTAACACATTCCTGCTGGTTTTCAAGGAATTGCTCCAAATTTAACCTAAAAATAGGAATTAGCGAGACACAAGAAGGGATTGGTTGGTCCCTCTGGAGAAGGTGGCGTTAGTTTGGGATCAGCACCCAGAAAATGGGAATTATAAAGGGAGACTAACACACATTCCTGCGGGTTTTCAAGGAATTGCTCCAAATTTATCTTAAAAACAGGAATTAAGGAGAGACAATAAGAGGTTGGTTGGTCCCTCTGGAGAAGGTGGCGTTAGTTTGGGATCAGCACCCAGAAAATGGGAATTTTAGAGGGGAACTAATGGATTCCTGCTGGTTTTCAGGGAATTACTCCAAATTTAACCCAAAAAATGGGAATTAGGGAGATACAAGAAGGAGTTGGTTGGTCCCTCTGGAGAAGGTGGGATTAGTTTGGGATCAGCACCCAGAAAATGGGAATTTTTGAGAACTAACACATTCTTGCTGGTTTTCAAGGAATTGCTCCAAATTTAACCTAAAAATGGGAATTAGAGAGACACAAGAAGGGTTGGTTGGTCCCTCTGGAGAAGGCAGCGTTAGTTTGGGATCAGCACCCAGAAAATGGGAGTTTTAGAGGGGCACTAATGGATTCCTGCTGGTTTTCTGGGAATTGCTCCAAATTTAACCCAAAAAATGGGAATTAGGGAGACACAATAAGAGGTTGGTTGGTCCCTCTGGAGCAGGTGGCGTTAGTTTGGGACCAGCACCCAGGAAATGGGAATTTTCGAGGAGAACTAACACATTCCTGCTGGTTTTCAGGGAATTGCTCCAAATTTAACCCAAAAAATGGGAATTAGGGAGAGACAATAAGAGGTTGGTTGGTCCCTCTGGAGAAGGTGGCGTTAGTTTGGGATCAGCACCCAGAAAATTGGAATTTTAGAGGGGAATTAAAACATTCCTGCTGGTTTTCAAGGAATTGCTCCAAATTTAACCTAAAAATGGGAATTAGGGAGACACAAGAAGGGTTGGTTGGTCCCTCTGGAGAAGGTGGGATTAGTTTGGGATCAGCACCCAGAAAATGGGAATTATAAAGGGAGACTAACACATTCCTGCTGGTTTTCAAGGAATTGCTCCAAATTTATCCTAAAAACAGGAATTAAGGAGAGACAATAAGAGGTTGGTTGGTCCCTCTGGAAATGTTGGCGTTAGTTTGGGATCAGCACCCAGAAAATGGGAATTTTAGAGGGGAATTAAAACATTCCTGCTGGTTTTCTGGGAATTGCTCCAAATTTAACCAAAAAATGGGAATTAGGGAGACACAAGAAGGGCTTGGTTGGTCCCTCTGGAGAAGGTGGCGTTAGTTTGGGATCAGCACCCAGGAAATGGGAATTTTAGAGGGGAACGAATGGATTCCTGCTGGTTTTCAGGGAATTACCCAAATTTAACCCAAAAAATGGGAATTAGGGAAACACCAGAAAGGCTTGGTTGATCCCTCTGGAGAAGGTGGGATTAGTTTGGGACCAGCCCCAGGAAATGGGAATTATAAAGGAGTACGAATGGATTCTTGCTGGTTTTCAGGGTATTACCCCAAATTTAACCAAAAAATGGGAATTAGGGAGACACAAGGAGGGGTTGGTTGGTCCCTCTGGAAAAGGTGGCGTTAGTTTGGGATCAGCACCCAGGAAATGGGAATTATAAAGGGAGACTAACACATCCCTGCTGGTTTTCAGGGAATTACTCCAAATTTAACCCAAAAAATGGGAATTAGGGAGACACAATAAGAGGTTGGTTGGTCCCTCTGGAGAAGGTGGCGTTAGTTTGGGATCTACACCCAGGAAATGGGAATTTTAGAGGGGAATTAACACATTCCTGCTGGTTTTCAGGGAATTACCCAAATTTAACCTAAAAATGGGAATTAGGGAGACACAAGAAGGGTTGGTTGGTCCCTCTGGAAAAGGTGGCGTTAGTTTGGGACCAGCACCCAGGAAATGGGAATTTTTGAGAACTAACACATTCCTGCTGGTTTTCAAGGAATTGCTCCAAATTTAACCAAAAAATGGGAATTAGGGAGACACAAGAAGGGCTTGGTTGATCCCTCTGGAGAAGGTGGGATTAGTTTGGAGTCAGCACCCAGAAAATGGGAATTATAAAGGAGAACTAAAAGATTCCTGCTGGTTTTCAGGGAATTGCTCCAAATTTAACCTAAAAATGGGAATTAGGGAGACACAAGAAGGGATTGGTTGGTCCCTCTGGAGAAGGTGGGATTAGTTTGGGGTCAGCACCCAGAAAATGGGAATTATAAAGGAGAACGAATGGATTCCTGCTGGTTTTCAGGGAATTACCCAAATTTAACCTAAAAATGGGAATTAGGAGAGACAAGAAGGGATTGGTTGGTCCCTCTGGAGAAGGTGGTGTTAGTTTGGAATCAGCACCCAGGAAATCGTAATTTTAGAGGGGAACTAACACATTCCTGCTGGTTTTCAAGGAATTGCTCCAAATTTATCCTAAAAACAGGAATTGAGGAGAGATAATAAGAGGTTGGTTGGTCCCTCTGGAAAAGGTGGTGTTAGTTTGGGATCAGCACCCAGGAAATGGGAATTTTAGAGGGGAACTAATGGATTCCTGCTGGTTTTCAGGGAATTGCTCCAAATTTAACCCAAAAATGGGAATTAGGGAAACACAAGAAGGGATTGGTTGGTCCCTCTGGAGAAGGTGGGATTAGTTTGGGATCAGCACCCAGAAAATGGGAATTTTAGAGGGGAATTAACACATTCCTGCTGGTTTTCAGGGAATTGCTCCAAATGTATCCTAAAAACAGGAATTGAGGACAGGCAATAAGGGATTGGTTGGTCCCTCTGGAGAAGGTGGCATTAGTTTGGGACCAGCACCCAGGAAATGGGAATTTTAGAGGGGAACTAATGGATTCCTGCTGGTTTTCAGGAAATTGCTCCAAATTTAACCCAAAAAATGGGAATTAGGGAGACACAAGAAAGGGTTGGATGGTCCCTCTGGAAAAGTTGGTGTTAGTTTGGGATCAGCACCCAGGAAATGGGAATTATAAAGGGAGACTAACACATTCTTGCTGGTTTTCAAGGAATTGCTCCAAATTTAACCCAAAAACTGGGAATTAGGGAGGCACAATAAGAGGTTGGTTGGTCCCTCTGGAAAAGTTGGCGTTAGTTTGGGATCAGCACCCAGAAAATGGGAATTTTTGAGGGGAACTAACACATTCCTGCTGGTTTTCAGGGAATTGCTCCAAATTTAACCCAAAAATGGGAATTAGGGAGACACAAGAAGGGATTGGTTGATTCCTCTGGAGAAGGTGGGATTAGTTCGGGATCAGCACCCAGAAAATGGGAATTTTAGAGGCGAACTAACACATTTCCTGCTGGTTTTCAGGGAATTGCTCCAAATTTAACCAAAAAATGGGAATTAGGGAGGCACAAGGAAGGGATTGGTTAGTCCCTCTGGAAAAGTTGGCGTTAGTTTGGGATCAGCACCCAGAAAATGGGAATTTTAGAGGGGAATTAACACATTCCTGCTGGTTTTCAAGGAATTGCTCCAAATTTAACCTAAAAATGGGAATTAGGGAAACACAAGGAAGGGTTGGTTGGTCCCTCTGGAGAAGGTGGGATTAGTTTGGGATCTACACCCAGAAAATGGGAATTTTTGAGGAGAACTAACACATTCCTGCTGGTTTTCAAGGAATTGCTCCAAATTTAACCTAAAAATGGGAATTAGAGAGAGACAAGAAGAGGTTGGTTGGTCCCTCTGGCAAAGGTGGCGTTAGTTTGGGGTCAGCACCCAGGAAATGGGAATTTTAGAGGGGAATTAAAACATTCCTGCTGGTTTTCTGGGAATTGCTCCAAATTTAACCAAAAAATGGGAATTAGCGAGACACAAGAAGGAGTTGGTTGGTCCTCCTGGAGAAGGTGGGATTAGTTTGGGACCAGCCCCAGGAAATGGGAATTTTCGAGGAGAACTAACACATTTGTGCTGGTTTTCAGGGAATTGCTCCAAATTTAACCTAAAAACAGGAATTAAGGAGAGACAATAAGGGGTTGGTTGGTCCCTCTGGAGAAGGTGGGATTAGTTCAGGATCAGCACCCAGGAAATGGGAATTTTTGAGAACTAATGGATTCCTGCTGGTTTTCAGGGAATTACTCCAAATTTAACCCAAAAAATAGGAATTAGGGAGAGACAATAAGAGGTTGGTTGGTCCCTCTGGGGAAGGTGGGATTAGTTTGGGGTCAGCACCCAGGAAATAGGAATTTTTGAGAACTAACACATTCCTGCGGGTTTTCAGGGAATTGCTCCAAATTTAACCCAAAAAATGGGAATTAGGGAGAGACAATAAGAGGTTCGTTGGTCCCCCTGGAGAAGGTGGGATTAGTTTGGGATCAGCACCCAGGAAATGGGAATTTTTGAGGAGAACTAACACATTCCTGCTGGTTTTCAGGGAGATCCAGGGAAGGACGGCCTGAGAGGTGAAAGAGGCCCCCCAGGCCCCAAGGTAGGTGCTGAGTCCACGTCTCTGTGGTGGTGCCACCACCTCGGGCAGGTCAGAGGGGAGGAAAACCCAGCTCAGGTCTCCTCTGAGCCCCCAAAAGTTTGGGATTTCAAAGCAGAGCTCCTGGGATGGGCTCAGGAACTCGTGGTTGTACCAGAGCCGTGGTCCCACATCTCCACAGAGCTTCTTTGGGAAGAAGAGTGTTCTTCAGGAGCCAAAGAGGATAAATTTCTGGAATGTCCACGGATTGTTCCTTCCTTCCCTCCTCCTGTGAGTAGAAGAGCACATGGAAAGGGTTGGAAGGAGGAATGGCTTCGGATCCCACACATCCAAGATCTTTAGAGGTGGGAACAGCTCCTTCCTTAACGGAGAGGAAAACGCTGCAGGAAGTGGCACCAGTGGGGACAGGGAGATTTCCTGGTTGCCATGAGATCCAAACCTTTGGAAAAGCAAAGATTTATCCAGGGAAGAGGCATCCCAAGTTGTCCCTTGGCTGGAGATGCCCTCGGGGCCTTCCTGGTGCCCTTCATTCCACCGGAATCCGTCGATGCAGAACCCGGATTTCAGTGAAATGAAGCCCCTCAGAGAGGCAGGTCAGCCCCAGCTCAGCTGATGTTCCTCACCCCAGGAGCCTCCAGGCTGGACCTTCCCAAACCCCTGCAGCTCCTCCGTGATTTCATCCCTGCACCATCCAAGATCTCCGGCCTGGAGATGGAATTCCATGGCCGTGACCTTCTGTGGGAGCCCGTCCTGCTGGAGATGTTGGGCCCAGCCATGTGTGGGGCCACCAGCACCATGGCCACCTCCAGAAGGGACACGGGGACACCTTGGCCATTGTCCTCCTCGGTGTCCTCTGCACTGGTGGCACTGAGGGAGCTCCACGGTCTTTCATTTCTCTTATGTTTGTGGCCAAGAGGTGGAGAAGGGGATGGAGCAAAGCTCTGGCCCAAACCTCACTTGGATGCTGCTCGTGGGTCAGATTTTCCAAAAATTCCATCTGTGCCTGTGTCCAGTGGAGAAGGGAAGGAGTGGGGTGGGATTCAATCTGAGATTAAATGGGATTTATCTGAGATTATGAAGTGGGCTGGTGGCACCAAGGGACCTCCACAATCTTTTCTTTCCCCCATGGCCAAGGGGTGGAGAAAAGCATGGAGCAAACTTCTGGCCCAAACCTCACTTGGATGCTGCTCATGGGCCAGATTTCCCAAAAATTCCATCTGTGCCTGTGTCCAGTGGAGAAGGGAAGGAGTGAGGTGGGATTCAAACCCCTAAATGGGATTTATCCGGCATTATGGAGTGGGCTGGGGGCACTGATGGGCCTCCACAATCTTTTCCCCATGTTTGTGGCCAAGAGGTGGAGAAGGAGATGGAGCAAAGCTCTGGCCCAAACCTCAGGTGAATGCTGCTCATGGGCCAGATTTCCCAAAAATTCCATCTGTGCCTGTGTCCAGTGGAGAAGAGAGGGATTCAAACCCCTAAATGGGATTTATCCGGGATTGTGGAGCAGGCTGGTGGCAAACAAAGTGTCAGATATGGGATTATCCCCCTCCCTCTTTTGTTCCTCATGGAAATGATGGAATTAATGAGTTGATCTCGTTTGTTCCAAGGGAGAACCTGGCCCACCAGGAAGAGGAGTGGAAATGAAGGTAAATAAATCAAAATTAAAGACCGTATCAATGTTGGAATCACCTCCCTCTCTGTCTGGGTTGGGATGGCAGAGGGGACCCCAATGTGTGTCCCCTTGGCCATCGGCCACCTCCAGGAGAAACCTCCTGGAGAGCAGAGGGGGAGGAATTTGGAATTTTCTCTCCCCTTGCAGGACCTGGAGAGGCTTTTTGAAGAGTACGGGATCAAGGTAGGAGATCCTTTGTCCTCCCTCCTGACCTTGGGGCTGTAATTTGGCTTTTCCATCTCTTCCCTCTGGAATCCTGGAGGTGGCATTTGCTCCCCCGGCCATCCCAGAAAAGTTCATTCCATTTCCTTTTCCAGGTTGTATTTAGACATTTCCGGACTGGATTTTTTTTTGCTGCAATTTTATATGGCGGCTTTGAGGCCCCTGTGACAGCAACACATGGACCTTAAAGCCCTTCTAATTCCAACCTCACCACCTTCCACCATCCCAGGGTGCTCCAAACCCCATCCAGCCTGGCCTTGGACACTTCCAGGGATGGGGCAGCCACAGCTGCTCTGGGAATTCCATTCCAGCTCCTCCCCACTGTCCCAACTGAAAATTCCTTCCCAATATCTACCCCCGGGGGTAGAGGGCATCCTGTGTGTTGCCTTCTGATACAAGGCAGGCGGCCTGGTTTCAGGAAGCAGCACGGCCACCCCCTTCCCCAGGGTCGCTCGGGCCTAAGAAACACGCGGACACCAATATGGTGGAGGATCAAAGGCCTTTATTCTCTCTTCTCATGGGGTTTTATAGTCTAGGGGGCTTCTACGTCAGGTGAGGGTCTGTCCTTACCATCTATGGTTAGTAGGGAATGGAAAGTTACTGGGCAAGTGGAAAGTTACTGGCATCTGGTTCAGGGGGCTACATTCCTATGTTAATTTTCTTATCTAAGGGGGCAGGGGCCCTGTCTTCCCGTAACATCACGAGATCTTCCCAACGCCAGGCCCTACCTGCTACACCTGTGAATCTGCCAATCACTTCTGGAATTCCAGGAGGGAATGACAGTGCTGGGAGGGGGAAGGAGAGGAGACTGACACACCTGGGAGGGAATTATCCAAAGTTCTGAGGTAAATCCTGAAACCCCTGCCCAACCCCAGCTGGCGCTGCTGAGGGAGCTCTCGGAGGCGATCCTGCGGCACGGGCTGGACGGGCTCCTGTGGCACCGGGATGGCTCCAGGACGAGCAGAACTTCCATGGAAAACCAGGCAGCCGTGCCTGTCACCGTGAGTCCCCTCAGCTGCCAGGGAATGAGGGAGGTGGGGACGAGCCACCAAAGCCATCGGGATTTGTCACCTCTGTCCTCATGGTGGCCTGGGAGAGGCTGTGGCTGGCACTGGGATCTGGGATCTTTGGGATAAAGGGATACAAAACACTCATTTTTTAATGGGAATGAAGAAATCAGTCATTGTTGTGCATAGGAGCCATTCCCAGAGCCACCAAAGCTGTCAGGGTCACCTCTGTCATTGTGCAGGTCATGGTGGCCTGGGAGAGGCTGTGGCTGGCACCTGGATCTGGGATCTTTGGGATAAAGGGATACAAAACACTCATTTTTTAATGGGAATGAAGGAATCAGCCATTGATGTCTATAGGAGCCATTCCCAAAGCCACTAAAGCTGTCAGGGTCACCTCTGTCATTGTGCAGGTCATGGTGGCTTGGCAGAGGCTGTGGATCTGGGATCTTTGGGATAAAGGGATACAAAACACTCATTTTTTAATGGAAATGAAGGAATTAGCCATTGATGTCCATAGAAGCCATTCCCAAAGCCACCAAAGCTGTCAGGGTCACCTCTGTCCTCGAGCAGGTCACCTTGGCCTGGGAGAGGCTGTGGTTGGCACTGGGATCTGGGATCTTTGGGATAAAGGCATACAAAACACTCATTTTTTAATGGGAATGAGGAAATCAGTCATTGCTGTGCATAGGAGCCATTCCCAAAGCCACCAAAGCTGTCAGGGTCACTTCTGTCGTTGTGCAGGTCATGGTGGCTTGGGAGAGGCTGTGGATCTGGGATCTTTGGGATCTTTGGGATCTTTGGGATAAAGGGGTACAAAACACTCATTTTTAAATGGGAATTAAGAAATCAGTCATTGTTGTGCATAGGAGCCATTCCCAAAGCCACCAGAGCTGTCAGGGTCACTTCGGTCATTGTGCAGGTCATGGTGGCTTGGGAGAGGCTGTGGATCTGGGATCTTTGGGATAAAGGGATACAAAACACTAATTTTTAAATGGGAATTAAGAAATCAGTCATTGTTGTGCATAGGAGCCATTCCCAAAGCCACCAAAGCCATCAGGGTCACCTCTGTCCTCAAGCAGGTCACCTTGGCCTGGGAGAGGCTGTGGTTGGCACTGGGATCTGGGATCTTTGGGATAAAGGGATACAAAACACTCATTTTTAAATGGGAATTAATAAATCAGTCATTGTTGTGCATAGGAGCCATTCCCAAAGCCACCAAACCCGTCAGGGTCACTTCTGTCATTGTGCAGGTCACGGTGGCCTGGGAGAGGCTGTGGCTGGCACCTGGATCTGGGATCTTTGGGATAAAGGGATACAAAACATGGGAATGAGGGAATCAGTCACTGTTGTCCATCAGAGCCATTCCCAAAGCCACGAAAGCCATTGGGGTCACCCTTGTCCTCAAGCAGGTCACCTTGGCCTGGGAGAGGCTGTGGCTGGCACTGGGATCTGGGATCTATGGGATAAAGGGATACAAAACATGGGAATGAGGAAATCAGTCATTGCTGTCCATAGGAGCCATTCCCAAAGCCACCAAAGCTGTCAGGGTCACCTCTGTCATTGTGCAGGTCGTGGTGGCTTGGGAGAGGCTGTGGATCTGGGATCTTTAGGATAAAGGGATACAAAACGCTCATTTTTTAATGGGAATGAAGGAATTAGCCATTGATGTCTATAGAAGCCATTCCCAGAGCCACCAGAGCAGTCAGGGTCACTTCGGTCATTGTGCAGGTCATGGTGGCTTGGGAGAGGCTGTGGCTGGCACTGGGATCTGGGATCTTTGGGACAAAGGGATACAAAACACTCGTTTTTTAATGGGAATGAGGGAATCAGTCACTGTTGTCCATCAGAGCCATTCCCAATGCCACGAAAGCCATCGGGGTCACCCCTGTCCTCAAGCAGGTCATGGTGGCCTGGGAGAGGCTGTGGCTGGCACTGGGATCTGGGATCTTTGGGATAAAGGGATACAAAACATGGGAATGAGGAAATCAGTCATTGTTGTGCATAGGAGCCATTCCCAGAGCCACCAAAGCTGTCAGGGTCACCTCTGTCATTGTGCAGGTCATGGTGGCTTGGGAGAGGCTGTGGATCTGGGATCTTTGGGATAAAGGGATACAAAACACTCATTTTTAAATGGGAATTAAGAAATCAGTCATTGTTGTGCATAGGAGCCATTCCCAAAGCCACCAAAGCCATCAGGGTCACCTCTGTCGTTGTGCAGGTCGTGGTGGCTTGGGAGAGGCTGTGGATCTGGGATCTTTGGGATAAAGGGATACAAAACACTCGTTTTTTAATGGGAATGAGGGAATCAGTCACTGTTGTCCATCAGAGCCATTCCCAATGCCACGAAAGCCATTGGGGTCACCCCTGTCTTCAAGCAGGTCACAGTGGCCTGGGAGAGGCTGTGGCTGGCACTGGGATCTGGGATCTTTGGGATAAAGGGATACAAAACATGGGAATGAGGAAATCAGTCATTGTTGTGCATAGGAGCCATTCCCAAAGCCACCAGAGCTGTCAGGGTCACCTCTGTCCTCGAGCAGGTCATGATGGCCTGGGAGAGGCTGTGGCTGGCACTGGGATCTGGGATCTTTGGGATAAAGGGATACAAAACACTCGTTTTTTAATCGGAATGAGGGAATCAGCCATTGATGTCTATAGAAGCCATTCCCAAAGCCACCTGAGCTGTCAGGGTCACCTCTGTCCTCAAGCAGGTCACAGTGGCCTGGGAGAGGCTGTGGCTGGCACTGGGATCTGGGATCTTTGGGATAAAGGGATACAAAACATGGGAATTAAGAAATCAGTCGTTGCTGTCCATAGGAGCCATTCCCAAAGCCACCAAAGCTGTCAGGGTCACCTCTGTCATTGTGCAGGTCGTGGTGGCTTGGGAGAGGCTGTGGATCTGGGATCTTTGGGACAAAGGGATACAAAACACTCGTTTTTTAATGGGAATGAGGGAATCAGCCATTGATGTCTATAGGAGCCATTCCCAAAGCCACCAGAGCTGTCAGGGTCACCTCTGTCCTCAAGGAGGTCACCTTGCCCTGGGAGAGGCTGTGGTTGGCACTGGGATATGGGATCTTTGGGATAAAGGGATACAAAACTCTCATTTTTTAATGGGAATGAAGGAATTAGCCAAGCTTTGTTGTCCATAGGAGCCATTCCCAAAGCACCAAATCAGGGACTCCTCTGTCATCATGGTGGCCTGGGAGAGACTGTGGCTGGCACTGGGTTCTGGAATCTTTGGCATAAAGGGATACAAAACACTCATTTTTAAATTGGAATTAATAAATCAGTCATTGCTGTCCATAGGAGCCATTCCCAATGCCACCAGAGCTGTCAGGGTCACCTCTGTCCTCAAGCAGGTCACAGTGGCCTGGGAGAGGCTGTGGCTGGCACTGGGATCTGAGATCTTTGGGACAAAGGGGTACAAAACACTAATTTTCCTAATGGGAATGAAGGAATCATTCCCAATGTCTTGTAGGAAATTCAGTGACTCCCATTCAATCATTTGTTGTCCCTAGGAGCCATTCCCAAAGCCACCAAAGTGTCCTTGTGCCCTCTGGGAGCTTTTGGGGTGGTGGGTGTGGGGCTGGAGGCACCAAAAGGAGTCATGAGGGGGGTCTGGACAGCAAAAAGGATCCCAGGGAGGGAGGAAGATTCCTTGGAAGGGAAGTTTGGATGTGGCCAGCAAGGATTTGCTGCCCACTCGCCCCATCCTGGCCCAGAAATGTCACCAAGTGGGACAGAGCGTGCTGGAAGGTTGGGATGAAGCCACCAGGACCCAGGTCCTCATAGGTCTGGGAGCTCGGGGTTGTGACTGTCACACCAATCCCTTGTTCTGGGGTGGCTCCTGGGAGCTCAGGGCTGTCACTGTCACACAAACCCTGGTTTTGGTGTGCCAGGATCCGGGGCTGTCACTGTCACACCAATTCCTGGTTCTGGTGTGGCAGGATCCAGAGCTGTCACTGTCACACCAACTCCTGAAGCCACCAGAACCCAGCTCCTCACAGGTCTGGGAGCTTGGGGCTGTCACTGTCCCACCAATCCCTGGTTTTGGTGTGGGAGGATCTGGGGCTGTCACTGTCACACCAATCCCTTGTTTTGGGTGGCAGGACCCAGAGCTGTCACTGTCACACCAATCCCTGGTTCTGGTGTGGCAGGATCCGGGGCTGTCACTGTCACACCAATCCCTGAAGCCACCAGGACCCAGCTCCTCACAGGTGTGGCTCCCAGGGCTGTCATTGTCTCGCCAATCCCTTGTTTTTGGTGGCAGGACCCAGGGCTGTCACTGTCACACCAATCCCTGAAGCCACCAGGACCCAGCTCCTCACAGGTGTGGCTCCTGGGACTGTCACTGTCACACCAATCCCTTGTTTTGGTGTGGTGTGGCAGCATCTGGGGCTGTCACTGTCACACCAATTCCTGGTTTTGGGTGGCAGGATCTGGGGCTGTCACTGTCACACCAATTCCTGAAGCCACCAGCTCCTCACGGGTGTGGCTCCCAGAGCTGTCACTGTCACACCAATCCCTTGTTTTGGGTGCCAGGATCCGGGGTTGTCACTGTCACACCAATGCCTTGTTCTGGGGTGGCTCCTGGGAACTCAGGGCTGTCACTGTCACACAATCCCTGGTTTTGGTGTGGCAGGATCTGCTGGTGTCCCACACAAAAAGGATCCCAGGGAGAGAGGAGGATTCCTTGGAAGAAAAGTCTGGATGTGGCCAGCAAGGAATTGCTGCCCATATTTGCCCCATCCTGGCTCAGAAATGTCACCAAGTGGGACAGAGCGTGCTGGAAGGCTGGGAAAGGTTGGGATGAAGCCACCAGGGCCCATCTCCTCACGGGTGTGGCTCCTGGGAGCTCAAGGCTGTCACTGTCACACCAATCCCTTGTTTTGGGTGGCAGGATCCGGGGCTGTCACTGTCACACCAATCCCTTGTTTTGTTGTGGTGTGGCAGGATGCGGGTCTGTCACTGTCACACCAATTCCTGGTTCTGGTGTGGCAGGATCCAGAACTGTCACTGTCACACCAATCCCTTGTTTTGGGTGGCAGGACCTGGGGCTGTCACTGTCACACCAATCCCTGAAGCCACCAGAACCCAGCTCCTCACAGGTGTGGCTCCTGGGGCTGTCACTGTCACACCAGTCCCTTGTTTTGGTGTGGTGTGGCAGCATCTGGGGCTGTCACTGTCACACCAATCCCTTGTTTTGGGTGGCAGGACCTGGAGCTGTCACTGTCACACCAATCCCTGAAGCCACCAGGACCCAGCTCCTCACAGGTGTGGCTCCCGGGGCTGTTCCTGTCACACCAATCCCTTGTTTGTTGTGGTGTGACAGGATCCGGGGCTGTCACTGTCCCACCAATTCCTGGTTCTGGTGTGGCAGGATCCAGGGCTGTCACTGTCCCACCAATCCCTTGTTTTGGGTGGCAGGATCCGGGGCTGTCACTGTCACACCAATCCCTGAAGCCACCAGGACCCAGCTCCTTACATGTATGGCTCCTGGGGCTGTCACTGTCACACCAATCCCTGAAGTAAGCAGGACCCAGCTCCTCACGGGTGTGGCTCCTGGGACTGTCACTGTCACACCAATCCCTTGTTTTGGGTGGCAGGACCCAGAGCTGTCACTGTCACACCAATCCCTTGTTTTGGGTGGCAGGACTCAGGGCTGTCACTGTCACACCAATTCCTGGTTCTGGTGTGGGAGGAACCGGGGCTGTCACTGTCACACCAATCCCTTGTTTTGGGTGGCAGGATCCACTGGTGTCCCACACTTCCCACCATGTCCCGGCCTGGACCGAGGTGGCAGGAGAAGGACAGAGCCTGGAGCTGGAGGCCCCGGAGGTGCCACACTCTGGAGGATTCCCTGAGGTGAAAACAAAAAGCAGGAAAGATGAAATTGGGGATTTTATGTGTCCAGGTCAGGGCTCTTCCAATCAGGAAGGACATGGAGGGTGTTCAGGGAAGGGAATGGAGATGGGAAGGGTCTGGAGAACCAGGAGGCGCTGAGGGAGCTGGGCAGGGCCTGGAGAACCAGGAGAGGCTGAGGGAGCTGGGAAGGGCCTGGAGAACCAGGAGAGGCTGAGGGAGCTGGGAAGGGTCTGGAGAACCAGGAGGGGCTGAGGGAGCTGGGAAGGGCCTGGAGAACCAGGAGGGGCTGACGGAGCTGGGAAGGGCCTGGAGAACCAGGAAAAGCTGAGGGAGCTGGGCAGGGCCTGGAGAACCAGGAGGGGCTGAGGGAGCTGGGCAGGGCCTGGAGGGGCTGAGGGAGCTGGGAAGGGCCTGGAGAGGCTGAGGGATCTGGGAAGGGTCTGGAGAACCAGGAGGGGCTGAGGGAGCTGGGAAGGGAATGGAGAACCAGGAGGGGCTGAGGGAGCTGGGCAGGGCCTGGAGAACCAGGAGAGGCTGTGGGAGCTGGGAATGGGCTGGAGAGGCTGAGGGAGCTGGGAAGGGCCTGGAGAACCAGGAGGGGCTGAGGGAGCTGGGAAGGGCCTGGAGAACCAGGAGAGGCTGAGGGAGCTGGGAAGGGCCTGGAGAACCAGGAGGGGCTGAGGGAGCTGGGCAGGGGCTGAGCCTGGAGCAAAGGAGGCTCAGGGGCCCTGGTGGCTCTGCACAAGTCCCTGCCAGGAGGGGACAGCCCAGGGAACAGGGACAGGAGCAGAGGGAACGGCCTCATTTGCATCCTGATTAACAGCTCCTATTTATGGGAATCAGGAATACATCCACAATTTTTAAGGCCTCTCTCCATGCTGGGCTTCCTGTGTTGTATCTCCCTCTAAGGCTGGATCAGGATGATCCAATTCCTCAGAGACCTGGACAAGGTGGGACAGGACATTCCCCCTCAGCCACAGGCTCCTCCCATGTCTTCAGGCTCTTCCCAGATTTTTTCAAAATTTACCAAAATTTTGACATTTTAGGGGGGCTTGAGAGGGGAGGTTTGCACCAAGAGACACAACCCTGGAGCCAGCAAAAGTTGGGATTTGGGATGCAGAGACCCCAAAACTGCCTCTGTTGAGCTTTGGGAGCCCAACCCAAACCAGAAAAAAAAAGGATTTGGGACCATCAGAGCATCCCTCAGTTCCTCAGGGAAGGAATTCCCTCAGGGAATCCTTCCTTTTCCATTGGTGCTGATTGGATGGTGCAAATTCCCAGAGGAGTTAAAATTCCCAGAGTTTGACTGGACAGATCACTGGAATTCTGAGTTTTGCCCCTATTTTATTGCAACGGAAAATGAAATTAGAGAACGGATTTCTGCATGGATCAGTGTCAGGCCTTGGGAAAAGGGCCCTGCTGTCGATTTTTTTATGTTTTTTTCCAGTAATTAATGGAATTTTGTTGGTGTTTATCCATCCCTCCCTGCAGAGCTTGGCTGTGACCCCACCACATCCAGGAGATCCGCAGGAAAACCATTCCCTGGAAATCCTGCAGCCCCTGGAGGAGAGGCTGGAAGGACAAGCCCAGCAGGACACCAGCCAGGTACGATTTTCCAAGGATTTCAGAAGGACTGGGATGCAAATCTTAATCCTGGGGAGGCTTCTCCATATCCCTGGAGAGCACCAGAGCTTCTGGAATGGGCAGGAAAAAAAAATCCCTTTGGCAGTGATAAAAATCCCTTGGGAAATGTTTTGTTGGTTAATTCCACAATTTTTGGGGAAAAACCAGGATAATCCCATTTTTTATCTGATCCCACCCTTGGTTGGCTGAAGAGTTGATGATTCCCAAGGCTTTTCAAACAGGGATAATGCAGACTCCAAACAGGGAATTTGAAATTTGACTCCTACAGGACATTTCCTTTTCCTTCCCACTTTCCATGGGTATGGAAATTCATGGATATGGTCTCAGGATATTCCACAGGTATTCCAGGATATTCCTGCTGTGCTCTACAGCATCTGAGTCATTTAAAGGGGAGGTTTTTAGGGTCTAGGCAGGAATTTGGGGATTTTCTCTGATCCCTAAAATCCCATTTCCCTCTTTTTTCCTGCCCTCCTGGGCAGAGATTCCCTTCCCAAATCCTGCTCCAAACCCAGCACTCTCCAGTTTGGATATTGTTGTATCCCTATGGAATTCTTGGAAATGTCCAGAGGCAGGACAGCACCAGCTTTAAAAAGTGAAGGGAAAAATATTTTCTTGGAGCTTCAGGAACAGCATCAGCAAGGATATTTTTATTTTTATTTTTATTTTTATTTTTATTTTTATTTTTATTTTTATTTTTATTTTTATTTTTATTTTTATTTTTATTTTTATTTTTAATTTATTTTTATTTTTTTTAATTTATTTTTATTTTTATTTTTATTTTTTAATTTTTATTTTTAGTTTATTTTTATTTTTATTTTTTAAT